>NC_091388.1:10543952-10581452 GCF_038502225.1 Cherax quadricarinatus | reverse complement strand
ATGGACTGTCAGTCCTCGGCTGACATCACTCTGATAGTCCCTCGGGTTATCAACGAGTCGAAAATGTCAGCTCTCTGCTGACATTAGTAACTGTACTTTGGGTTGCTATCAGTGACGTTCAAAATGTCACCATCTCTCCTGACATTAATGATTTTGAATTAGATTTTTTGTGATTACAAGAATTCAAAGAACTTTTGCAAATTCATTTTTTTTCAATGCCAAAAATAATACACTAGCTTAATTATTATGATTATTATTATTATTATTATTATTATTATTATTATGGGGAGTATTAAACCCGTACGTGTCGTATAGTATACGCTACTTACCCCAGAAAGGGAAGAATACCTCAGATCCCTTGGATCAAAAGGCAGTCACCAGCATAAACGCCCAGTCTAAAAATCTGTTTACAATTAAAATTAAATCTGGACAAATTACGGATTTTTTTTCTATTTATGAACCAAAATATGTTAAAATCTCTCTCTCTCTCTCTCTCTCTCTCTCTCTCTCTCTATATATATATATATATATATATATATATATATATATATATATATATATATATATATATATATATATATATATATATATATATATTATGCACCTCATATCCATCCTGTGGATAGTAGTGAAAAAGCAAATAAATACACCAAAGGCCCAGGAACTGGGCCTCAACAGCAGCTGCACTGAAACCACCGGTCTGTGGTCAGGTCACGACCCAGGCACCCTGATATCTGACCCTAATCGCCCTAAAACACGACCTAGAATGACCGTTTGGTTACAAAAGGAGTTTGGCTGACTGGCTGGAGTCTAAACAGATCCAGTAACTGGTGTGATTTCCTCTCTGTGTGAAGTAACCGACTGTCTCTGGCCCTGTGTTATACCTTTGCTGAGTTCCCAGAGTTTCGGTAATCCCGGAGCCCGGCCATAGGCCAGACTCGTCTGGTACTTGTCTGGTAAGCCAGGCTATTGCTCTCTTGGTTTATCTGTCAGGAAAAAATATAACCTTGTCGTTGTTACGAGTGAGAGAGAGATAGAGAGATAAAGAGACAGAAAGAGAAAGAGAGATAAAGAGACAGGAAAAGAGAGACAGATTAACACATTTCCCACTGTCATTCACGCCCAGATTTATTCTCCCACTGGGAGAATAAATCTGGGGATGTATGACAGGGACGTCTGACACACAGTGGACCACAGTCCCACTGAAACAGTAAGCCACCTGTCACCCTTTCGTTTACTATGACTTCGTAACCCAGCTCTATACCCATGACATCATGCAATCATACGAATGACGTCACAACTCGGCCTACCACAAAAATAAATAATTCAAAATTGACTTCCACAGTCTTAGAAAAATTAGAATGCAAAAATAATTACGTTTACAAATATATTCTTAGAATTAATTGCAAAATAAACAATTAGAATATTTTTTTATACCTGTGAAGGATGGGAGATATAACAGCTGGTGACCAGAAAGCCTTTTAAAGCGATGTTTCGCTCAGAGTAGAGCTTTATCAGGTCAAGTTTCACTCTGTGTAGTTTAAACGAGTCATGTATCACCCTGATTAGAGCTTTATCTAATCATGCTTCGTTCACTATAGAGCTTTATTAGGTCAAGTTTGGCTCAGTGCAGAGCTTTATCAGGTCAATTTTCACTCTGTGTAGAGCTTTAACGAATCGTGTATCACCCTGCTAAGAGCTTTATCTAATCAAGTTTCGCTCTGTGTAGACCGTTATCACGTCTAACTTTCTAACACAGGTTCATAAAAGACATTCTAAGCAGACTTCTAGTGTATATACACTAAGAGGTGGAGACCCTTGGAGCATGGGGCAAGTGTGCTCTAAAGTTCCTCAACCAAATCTTTCAGTGGGCTGCAGAAAACAATATGAAGTTCAACGATGAGAAATTTCAATTACTCAGATATGGTAAACATGAGGAAATTAAATCTTCATCAGAGTACAAAACAAATTCTGGCCACAAAATAGAGCGAAACACCAACGTCAAAGACCTGGGAGTGATCATGTCGGAGGATCTCACCTTCAAGGACCATAACATTGTATCAATCGCATCTGCTAGAAAAATGACAGGATGGATAATGAGAACCTTCAAAACTAGGGAGGCCAAGCCATGATGACACTCTTCAGGTCACTTGTTCTATCTAGGCTGGAATATTCCTGCACACTAACAGCACCTTTCAAGGCAGGTGAAATTGCCGACCTAGAAAATGTACAGAGAACTTTCACGGCGCGCATAACGGAGATAAAACACCTCAATTATTGGGAGCGCTTGAGGTTCCTAAACCTGTATTCCCTGGAACGCAGGAGGGAGAGATACATGATTATATACACCTGGAAAATCCTAGAGGGACTAGTACCGAACTTGCACACGAAAATCACCCACTACGAAAGCAAAAGACTTGGCAGACGATGCACCATCCCCCCAATGAAAAGCAGGGGTGTCACTAGCACGTTAAGAGACCATACAATAAGTGTCAGGGGCCCGAGACTGTTCAACTGCCTCCCAGCACACATAAGGGGGATTACCAACAGACCCCTGGCAGTCTTCAAGCTGGCACTGGACAAGCACCTAAAGTCAGTTCCGGATCAGCCGGGCTGTGGCTCGTATGTTGGTTCGCGTGCAGCCAGCAGCAACAGCCTGGTTGATCAGGCTCTGATCCACCAGGAGGCCTGGTCTCAGACCGGGCCGCGGGGGCGTTGACCCCCGGAACTCTCTCCAGGTAAACTCCAGGTAAAGAGGTGGGTGAAAAACTCATCATAGAAACCAAGGACCACAGGGCGACCAGCTTCCTCTTTCAGAGACTCAGCGTTGTGATCCAGAGAGGAAATGCCTGCAGCATTCTGGGCACGCAGCCCACCCCCTGGAAGCTGGACGAAGTATTCGAGATGTAGCTCTGAGTTACCTATGTATAGGGGGTGGTAGGAGAAAATTCTCAAACAGCTTCAGGATGAACCTTGAGTTTTCCCTGAAGCAAGTTTATTCTTTTCTCTGAGGATGAGGGTCCCTAAGAGGTGTATATCTTAAGTGTATATACACAGTGTAATTTGCATAAAAGTAGTCTTGCCTGGTTGTGAATAAGTGATAAACAGCCTTAATGACCCAGGTGTAGTTAATTGTTTTTAAATCTACCAGAGTAAACAATTGTCAACGAGAATTGTTTAAGAAGAGTAGATGTATCGTAGAGTGTTGCTACACTATGTATGATAGTTACACAGTGGGAACACCAGCAGTGTTGCTACACTATTCTATATGACAGTTACACAGTGGGAACACCAGCAGTGTTGCTACACTATTCTATATGATAGTTACACAGTGGGAACACCAGGAGTGTTGCTACACTTTTCTATATGAGTTACACAGTGGGAACACCAGCAGTGTTGCTACACTATTCTATATGATAGTTACGCAGTGGTAACACCAGCAGTGTTGCTACACTATTCTATATGATAGTTACACAGGGAGAACACCAGCAGTGTTGCTACACTATTCAATATGATAGTTACACAGGGGTAACACCAGCAGTATGTTGCTACACTATTCTATATGATAGTTACACAGTGATAACACCAGCAGTGTTGCTACACTATTCTATATGATAGTTACACAACGGGAACACCAGCAGTGTTGCTACACTATTCTATATGATAGTTACACAGTGGTAACACCAGCAGTGTTGCTACACTATTCTATATGAGTTACACAGTGGGAACAACAGCAGTGTTGCTACACTATTCTATATGATAGTTACACAGTGGTAACACCAGCAGTGTTGCTACACTATTCTATATGATAGTTATACAGCGGGAACACCAGCAGTGTTGCTACACTATTCTATATGATAGTTACACAGTGGTAACACCAGCAGTGTGTTGTTTCACTATTCTATATGATAGTTACACAGTGGGAACACCAGCAGTGTTGCTACACTATTCTATATGATAGTTACACAGTGGTAACACCAGCAGTGTTGCTACACTATTCTATATGATAGTTATACAGCGGGAACACCAGCAGTGTTGCTACACTATTCTATATGATAGTTACACAGTGGTAACACCAGCAGTGTGTTGTTTCACTATTCTATATGATAGTTACACAGTGGGAACACCAGCAGTGTTGCTACACTATTCTATATGATAGTTACACAGTGGTAACACCAGCAGTGTTACACTATTCTATATGATAGTTACACAGTGGGAACACCAGCAGTGTTGCTACACTATTCTATATGATAGTTACACAGTGGGAACACCAGCAGTGTGTTGCTACACTATTCTATATGACAGCTACACAGTGGAAACACCAGCAGTGTGTTGCTACACTATTATATATGACAGTTACACAGTGGAAACACCACCAGTGTGTTGCTACACTATTATATATGACAGTTACACAGTGGGAACACCAGCAGTGTGTTGCTACACTATTATATATGACAGTTACACAGTGGAAACACCAGCAGTGTTGCAACACTATTCTATATGACAGTTACACAGTGGAAACACCAGCAGTGTGTTGCTACACTATTATATATGACAGTTACACAGTGGGAACACCAGCAGTGTTGCTACACTATTCTATATGATAGTTACAGAGTGGTAACACCAGCAGTGCTGCTACTCTATTCTATATGATAGTTACACAGTGGGAACACCAGCAGTGTGTTGCTTCACTATTCTATATGATAGTTACACAGTGGGAACACCAGCAGTGTTGCTACACTATTCTATATGATAGTTACACAGTGGGAGCACCAGCAGTGTGTTGCTACACTATTCCAGATGATAGTTACACAGTGGTAACACCAGCAGTGTTGCTACACTATTCTATATGATAGTTACACAGTGGGAACACCAGCAGCGTTGCTACACTATTCTAAATGATAGTTACACAGGGGTAACACAAGCAGCGTGTTGCTACACTATTCTATATGATAGTTACACAGTGGTAACACCAGCAGTGTTGCTACACTATTCTATATGATAGTTACACAGTGGTAACACCAGCAGTGTGTTGCTACACTATTATACATGATAGTTACACAGTTGGAACACCAGCAGTGTTGCTACATTATTCTATATGATAGTTACACAGTGGGAACACCAGCAGTGTGTTGTTTCACTATTCTATATGATAGTTACACAGTGGGAACACCAGCAGTGTGTTGCTACACTATTCTATATGATAGTTACACAGTGGGAACACCAGCAGTGTTGCTACACTATTCTATATGATAGTTACACAGTGGTAACACCAGCAGTGTTGCTACACTATTCTATATGATAGTTACACAGTGGGAACACCAGCAATGTTGCTACACTATATGATAGTTATACAGTGGGAACACCAGCAGTGTTGCTACACTATTTTATATGATAGTTACACAGTGGTAACACCAGCAGTGTTGCTACACTATTCTATATGATAGTTACACAGTGGTAACGCCAGCAGTGTTGCTACACTATCTACATGATAGTTACACAGTGGGAACACTAGCAGTGTTGCTACACTATTCTATATGATAGTTACACAGTGGGAACACCAGCAGTGTTGCTACACTATTCTATATGATAGTTACACAGTGGTAACACCAGCAGTGTTGCTACACTATTCTATATGATAGTTACACAGTGGTACACCAGCAGTGTTGCTACACTATTCTATATGATAGTTACACAGTGGAAACACCAGCAGTGTTGCTACACAATCTACATGATAGTTACACAGTGGGAACACCAGCAGTGTTGCTACACTATTTTATATGATAGTTACACAGTGGTAACACCAGCAATGTTGCTACACTATTATATATGATAGTTACACAGTGGTAACACTAGCAATGTTGCTACACTATTCTAAATGATAGTTACACAGTTGGAACACCAGCAGTGTTGCTACACTATTCTACATGATAGTTACACAGTGGGAACACCAGCAGTGTTGTTACACTATTCTATATGAGAATTACACAGTGGGAACACCAGCAGTGTTGCTACACTATTCTATATGATAGTTACACAGTGGGAACACCAGCAGTGTGTTGCTACACAATTCTATATAATAGTTACACAGTGGGAACACCAGCAGTGTTGTTACACTATTCTATATGATAGTTACACAGTGGGAACACCAGCAGTGTTGCTACACTATTCTATATGATAGTTACAGAATGGGAACACCAGCAGTGTTGCTACACTATTCTATATGATAGTTACACAGTGGGAACACCAGCAATGTGTTGCTACACTATTCTATATCATAGTTACACAGTGGTATCACCAGCAGTGTTGCTATGCTATTCTATATGATAGTTACACAATGGGAACACCAGCAGTGTTGCTACACTATTCTATATGATAGTTACACAGTAGGAACACCAGCAGTGTTGCTACACTATTCTATATGATAGTTACACAGTGGTAACACCAGCAGTGTGGCTACACTATTCTATATGATAGTTACACAATGGAAACACCAGCAGTGTTGCTACACTATTCTATATGATAGTTACACACTGGGAACACCAGCAGTGTTGCTACACTATTCTATATGATAGTTACACAATGGGAACACCAGCAGTGTTGCTACACTATTCTATATGATAGTTACACAGTGGGAACACCAGCAGTGTTGCTACACTATTCTATATGATAGTTACACAGTGGGAACACCAGCAGTGTTGCTACACTATTCTATATGATAGTTACACAATGGGAACACGAGCAGTGTTGCTACACTATTCTATATGATAGTTACACAGTGGGAACACCAGCAGTGTTGCTACACTATTCTATATGATAGTTTCACAATGGGAACACCAGCAGTGTTGCTACACTATTCTATATGATAGTTACACAGTGGGAACACCAGCAGTGTTGCTACACTATTCTATATAATAGTTACACAGTGGGAACACCAGCAGTGTTGCTACACTATTCTATATGATAGTTACACAGTGGTAACACCAGCAGTGTTGCTACACTATATGATATTTACACAGTGGGAACACCAGCAGTGTTGCTACACTATTCTATATGATAGTTACACAGTGGTAACACCAGCAGTGTTGCTACACTATTCTATATGATAGTTACACAGTGGTAACACCAGCAGTGTTGCTACACTATTCTATATGATAGTTACACAGTGGTAACACCAGCAGTGTTGCTACACTATTCTATATGATAGTTACACAGTGGGAACACCAGCAGTGTTGCTACACTATTCTATATGATAGTTACACAGTGGTAACACCAGCAGTGTTGCTACACTATTCTATATGATAGTTACACAGTGGGAACACCAACAGTGTTGCTACACTATTCTATATGATAGTTACACAGTGGTAACACCAGCAGTGTGTTGCTACACTATTCTATATGACAGTTACACAGTGGTAACACCAACAGTGTTGCTACACTATTCTATATGATAGTTACACAGTGGTAACACCAGCAGTGTTGCTACACTATTCTATATGATAGTTACACAGTGGTAACACCAGCAGTGTTGCTACACTATTCTATATGATAGTTACACAGTGGTAACACCAGCAGTGTTGCTACACTATTCTATATGATAGTTACACAGTGGTAACACCAGCAGTGTTGCTACACTATTCTATATGATAGTTACACAGTGGTAACACCAGCAGTGTTGCTACACTATTCTATATGATAGTTACACAGTGGGAACACCAGCAGTGTTGGTACACTATTCTATATGATAGTTACACAGTGGTAACACCAGCAGTGTTGCTACACTATTCTATATGATAGTTACACAGTCGTAACACCAGCAGTGTTGCTACACTATTCTATATGATAGTTACACAGTGGTAACACCAGCAGTGTTGCTACACTATTCTATATGATAGTTACACAGTGGGAACACCAGCAGTGTTGCTACACTATTCTATATGATAGTTACACAGTGGTAACACCAGCAGTGTTGCTACACTATTCTATATGATAGTTACACAGTGGTAACACCAGCAGTGTTGCTACACTATTCTATATGATAGTTACACAGTTGTAACACCAGCAGTGTGTTGCTACACTATTCTATATGATAGTTACACAGTGGGAACACCAGCAGTGTTGCTACACTATTCTATATGATAGTTACACAGTGGTAACACCAGCAGTGTTACTACACTATTCTGTATGATAGTTACACAGTGGTAACACCAGCAGTGTTGCTACACTATTCTATATGATAGTTACACAGTGGTAACACCAGCAGTGTTGCTACACTATTCTAAACGATGGATTGTGAGAACAATATTCCCTTGTCGTATTCCACCACCCAGGATAAATACACAGATAAACTCTAGCTCTGGACCCTTCCTCTGTATAAACGTGTGTGTGCGTGCGTTTGTGATCATATTCATCCTGTTCCATACAGGATCCAATTTTCCAACAATAACTAAATCTAACTCCACTAATACAACGCGTTTAGCAAACACGTCATGCAATAATTTATTTTATTTTAAACTGCGTGGCAACTATAGTCCTGTTAGTTAGTTGGCGAGTTACTGCACAAAAAAAATTGGATTCCCTTCTATATTTCATTCGTATACATGAGTTGGTAAACAATTACTCACGCATATATTTTCGCAGTTCGTAACTGAAAGCCTGCGTTCGTAAAGTGGATAATTTGGTCAGTAATGCAAGTTGGGTAGGAAAGCGAACAGTGAGTTAAGTGAAAATATATAACTAAGTAAATAGGATATATATATATATATATATATATATATATACATATATATATATATATATATATATATATATATATATATATATATATATTATTGATTCGTGTCATTGGGTACGGGAGTTAATTCTTGGGTAGCTTTGGGTAGAGGTCGTTTTGATAAGGACCTGCCTTGTATGGGCCAGTAGGCCTTCTGCAGTGTTCCTCCATTCTTATGTTCTTATATAAATATATATAAACACACAAAATAGCTAACAAATGATACAAAATGCAAAATAATCACGGGGGTGGGAGCAGTTGAATGATAGCTCTAGGCCTTTCGTGTTTCAATGAACACGTCATCAGGAGCTTGCAATGTTGCAGAAATGAGTTGACGTCCAGTTAACTAGCAGCAATGCTCAGCTTCTCTAAATATTGAAAATACTTGATGAATTTAGTAAAACTAACGTGACTGCAACACAATACAAAGAGGAACACCAGTAGTGGAACACCGTAGCTGGAACACTAACCAAGCAACACACGCTACACAATAATGATAATGAAATACTAATACCACTGGTACTATTTCTACTGTTAACACTACTACTATCACTACTAGTACTACTACTGCCAGTACTACTACTACTACCACTACTAGTACTACCACCACTAGTACTACCACCACTACTAGTACTACCACCACAACTACTAGTACTACCACCACTACTAGTACTACTAATACCACTACTACTACTACGAATAATACTACTAACACTACTATTAATACTGCAAATACTATTACTACTACTGTTACTAATTACTACCACTATTACTACTACTGCTACTACTACTACTGCTAATATTACTACTATTGCTACTACTACTACTGCTACTACTATTACTACTACAGATACTACTACTAATTACTACTATTACTACTACTGCTACTACTGCTACTACTAATATTACTACTACTGCTAATTACTACTATTATTACTACTGCTACTACTACTACTGCTAATATTACTACTACTGCTACTACTACTATTACTACTACAGATACTACTAATTACTACTACTATTACTACTACTGCTACTATTACTACTACTGCTACTACTAATTACTATTACTACTACTGCTACTAATTACTACTACTATTACTACTACTGCTACTACTATTACTACTACTGCTACTACTAATTACTATTACTACTACTGCTACTAATTACTATTACTACTACTGCTACTACTAATTACTACTACTATTACTACTACTGCTACTAATGCTAATATTACTACTACTGCTACTATTACTACTACTGCTAATATTACTACTACTACTAATTACTACTACTATTACTACTACTGCTAATATTACTACTACTGCTAATATTACTACTACTGCTAATATTACTACTACTGCTAACATTACTACTACTGCTAATATTACTACCGCTACTACTAATTACTACTACTATTACTACAAGTGCTACTACTACTACTGCTAATATTACTACTACTGCTACTACTACTATTACTACTACTGCTACTATTACTACTACTACTAATTACTACTACTATTACTACTACTGCTAATATTACTACTACTGCTAATATTACTACTACTGTTACTACTACTAATTAATACTATTACTATATTACTAATACTTCATTACTATTACTATATTACTACCACTATATTACTACTACTAATTACTACTACTATTACTACTACTGCTAATATTACTACTACTGCTAATATTACTACTACTGCTAATATTACTACTACTGTTACTACTACTAATTAATACTATTACTACTACTTCTACTACTATTACTACTACTACTACTACTAATAATAATAATAATAATGATAATACATATTAATTCATATATGAGTGTTATAAAAGGCGTGAATTAATTTTGTTGACCATTTCTGGCTGTTATCGCCCACACCGCTATTCCCTCGTCCACCAATGATACAACGAAATATTCACTAATAACTTTCATAAAACTGACACTCACAGCTCAAGATTAATGTACGACTGAACGAAAAAATATGACAAAGTGCGAAATTAATGAAAAAAAATACTGTCACTGACGGTTTATCGACGGAAAAATGAGATTTTCACTCTGTCATTTATTTGCGATTTGTGTGATTTATGGGGATCACATATATTGTGGCCATATATATTGTGTATGCTTCATGATTTTTGTATCGGGGGAGTTGTTTTGTGTGCTTGCCTAGTTGTGTTTATGGGAGGTTTGAGTAGCCGCTCCTGGCCTCCTTACTGCACTCGTATGATCAGATATAGTTCTATCTCTGTCAATGAAGACACATGTCATAATACACTTGGGTATCTTTATTGCAGAAACGTTTCGCCCGTCTTAGTTATCTATAAAGAACATAGTTACAATACCGTGACTAGAACAGTACATAAATAATTAGCACAAGAGGAACACTTGTGCTGATTATTCATGTTCAAGTGGAACACTTGAACTGGCTCCCACAATCTGAAGTGGAACACTTGAACTGGCTCCCACAATCTGAAGTGGAACACTTGAACTGGCTCCCACAATCTAAAGTGGAACACTTGAACTGGCTCCCACAATATAAAGTGGAACACTTGAACTGGCTCCCACAATATAAAGTGGAACAATTGGACTGGCTCCCACAATCTGAAGTGAAACACTTGAACTGGCCCCCAAATCTGAAGTGGAACACTTGAACTGGCTCCCACAATCTGAAGTGGAACACTTGGACTAGCTCCCACAATCTAAAGTGGAACACTTGAACTGGTTCCCACAATCTGAAGTGGAACACTTGAACTGGCTCCCACAATCTAAAGTGGAACACTTGAACTGGCTCCCACAATCTGAAGTGGAACACTTGAACTGGTTCCCACAATCTGAAGTGGAACACTTGAACTGGCTCCCACAATCTGAAGTGGAACACTTGAACTGGCTCCCACAATCTAAAGTGGAACACTTGAACTGGCTCCCACAATCTGAAGTGGAACACTTGAACTGGCTCCCACAATCTGAAGTGGAACACTTGAACTGGCTCCCACAATCTGAAGTGGAACACTTGAACTGGCTCCCACAATCTGAAGTGGAACACTTGAACTGGCTCCCACAATCTAAAGTGGAACACTTGAACTGGCTCCCACAATCTAAAGTGGAACACTTGAACTGGCTCCCACAATCTGAAGTGGAACACTTGAACTGGCTCCCACAATCTAAAGTGGAACACTTGAACTGGCTCCCACAATCTGAAGTGGAACACTTGAACTGGCTCCCACAATCTGAAGTGGAACACTTGAACTGGCTCCCACAATCTGAAGTGGAACACTTGAACTGGCTCCCACAATCTGAAGTGGAACACGAACTGGCTCCCACAATCTGAAGTGGAACACGAACTGGCTCCCACAATCTGAAGTGGAACACTTGAACTGGCTCCCACAATCTGAAGTGGAACACTTGAACTGGCTCCCACAATCTGAAGTGGAACACTTGAACTGGCTCCCACAATCTGAAGTGGAACACGAACTGGCTCCCACAATCTGAAGTGGAACACTTGAACTGGCTCCCACAATCTGAAGTGGAACACTTGAACTGGCTCCCACAATCTGAAGTGGAACACTTGAACTGGCTCCCACAATCTGAAGTGGTACACTTGAACTGGCTCCCACAATCTGAAGTGGAACACTTGAACTGGCTCCCACAATCTGAAGTGGAACACTTGAACTGGCTCCCACAATCTGAAGTGGAACACTTGAACTGGCTCCCACAATCTGAAGTGGAACACTTGAACTGGCTCCCACAATCTGAAGTGGAACACTTGAACTGGCTCCCACAATCTGAAGTGGAACACTTGAACTGGCTCCCACAATCTGAAGTGGAACACTTGAACTGGCTCCCACAATCTGAAGTGGAACACTTGAACTGGCTCCCACAATCGCTGATCTAAATATTACCGAACATCTGTGAGCACAATTGGAAGAGCAAGTTAGTAACTGGTTTCCTCCACAATCGTCTTGAGAAGAGTTAGAACAGATTTTGCTTGAGGAATGACTCAAAATCCCCCTGGATAATCTCCAAATATGTCCCAAAATCCCCCTGGATACTCTCCAAATATGGCTCAAAATCTCCCTGGATAATCTCCAAATATGTCCCAAAATCCCCCTGGATACTCTCCAAATATGGCTCAAAATCTCCCTGGATACTCTCCAAATATGGCTTAAAATCCCCCTGGATACTCTCCAAATATGGCTCAAAATCTCCCTGGATACTCTTCAAATATGGCTCAAAATCCCCCTGGATACTCTCCAAATATGGCTCAAAATCCCCCTGGATACTCTCCAAATATGGCTCAAAATATCCCTGGATACTCTCCAAATATGGCTCAAAATCTCCCTGGATACTCTCCAAATATGGCTCAAAATCCCCCTGGATACTCTCCAAATATGGCTCAAAATCTCCCTGGATACTCTCCAAATATGGCTCAAAATCTCCCTGGATACTCTCCAAATATGGCTCAAAATCCCCCTGGATACTCTCCAAATATGGCTCAAAATCTCCCTGGATACTCTCCAAATATGGCTCAAAATCTCCCTGGATACTCTCCAAATATGGCTCAAAATCTCCCTGGATACTCTCCAAATATGGCTCAAAATCCCCCTGGATACTCTCCAAATATGGCTCAAAATCTCCCTGGATACTCTCCAAATATGGCTCAAAATCCCCCTGGATACTCTCCAAATATGGCTCAAAATCTCCCTGGATACTCTCCAAATATGGCTCAAAATCTCCCTGGATACTCTCCAAATATGGCTCAAAATCCCCCTGGATACTCTCCAAATATGGCTCAAAATCTCCCTGGATACTCTCCAAATATGGCTCAAAATCTCCCTGGATACTCTCCAAATATGGCTCAAAATCTCCCTGGATACTCTCCAAATATGGCTCAAAATCCCCCTGGATACTCTCCAAATATGGCTCAAAATCCCCCTGGATAATCTCCAAATATGTCCCAAAATCCCCCTGGATACTCTACAAATATGGCTCAAAATCTCCCTGGATACTCTTCAAATGCTCCGTGAATCAATTCCTCGACAAACTCGTGCTGTTTTAACAGGAAATGGAGACCCAACACCATACTAAAACTGGAAAAGATTACATAACAAGGTGTACCTATTATTTTGTCCAACCTCTGCAACCCCTCACCTCCCTACAATTCCTCTATCTTTCTCAGCCTGCACCTTCTCAACTTCTCCCACTGTATCCTCCCCGTCTCCCCCACTCACTGCAGGGGAGAGAAAACATAGCTAGTGTCCAGCGGTGTGCGAGAGTTTTAATTAGTTAACTTGAGAGGACCAGCAATTGCAGCGAAGCTGCTGTAAGTCCTGTTTTCACTCTTCTCCCCAGAGTATATACAGAGCTGAGTATATCAGGTATATACTCCGAGAGTTGCGTAAATCACAAATGTACACTGAGAGCTCTCTCTCTCAGGTATATACATCGAGAACTCTCTCTCTCTCTCTCTCTCTCTCAGGTATATACATCGAGAACTCTCTCTCTCTCTCTCAGGTATATACATCGAGAACTCTTTCAGGTATATACACCGAGAGCTCTCTCTCTCAGGTATATACAACGAGAACTCTCTCTCTCTCAGGTATATACATCGAGAACTCTCTCTCTCTCTCTCTCAGGTATATACATCGAGAACTCTTTCAGGTATATACACCGAGAGCTCTCTCTCTCAGGTATATACAACGAGAACTCTCTCTCTCTCAGGTATATACAACGAGAACTCTCAGGTATATACACCGAGAACTGTCTCTCTCAGGTATATACACCGAGAACTCTCTCTCTCAGGTATATACACTGAGAACTGTCTCTCTCAGGTATATACACACCGAGAACTATGTATATACAGGTAGGTAAGGTAGGGTAGGTCGGTAGGTAGATAGGTTCAGCCCATCAATCCTGACATGATGACGGATTACCTCATTCTCCTCCTCATCTTTCAACGTTTCTCTCTGTAGTGGACTGAAGAAGTCACTGGAGACCTCATGTTTGCTACCTTTCCAAAATACTCCCACGCAGTATTTTTTCAATAATTCCCTTAAAAATAAAGGAATGGCACTGAGAAATTCTTAAGACCTTTTACACAGAGTTCACTAAGTATTTATTACACCTTATTAGAAAACAATTGAAATTGTCTGTGTCTTCTGTCTGCAATAAGGAAGAGTGGAATGCTCTTAGCTTGTCAATAAAATTAGGAATCCTTAACCTGTAAATAGCTTGTCAATAAAGCTAGGAATCCTTAACCTGTAAAAAGCTTGTCAATAAAGTTAGGAATCCTTAACCTGTAAATAGCTTGTCAATAAAGCTAGGAATCCTTAACCTGTAAATAGCTTGTCAATAAAGCTAGGAATCCTTAACCTGTAAATAGCTTGTCAATAAAGCTAGGAATCCTTAACCTGTAAACAGCTTGTCAATAAAGTTAAGAATCCTTAACCTGTAAATAGCTTGTCAATAAAATTAGGAATCCTTAACCTGTAAATAGCTTGTCAATAAAGCTAGGAATCCTTAACCTGTAAATAGCTTGTCAATAAAGTTAGGAATCCTTAACCTGTAAATAGCTTGTCAATAAAGCTAGGAATCCTTAACCTGTAAATAGCTTGTCAATAAAGCTAGGAATCCTTAACCTGTAAATAGCTTGTCAATAAAGTTAGGAATCCTTAACCTGTAAATAGCTTGTCAATAAAGTTAGGAATCCTTAACCTGTAAATAGCTTGTCAATAAAGTTAGGAATCCTTAACCTGTAAACAGCTTGTCAATAAAGTTAGGAATCCTTAACCTGTAAATAGCTTGTCAATAAAGTTAGGAATCCTTAACCTGTAAATAGCTTGTCAATAAAGTTAGGAATCCTTAACCTGTAAATAGCTTGTCAATAAAGTTAGGAATCCTTAACCTGTAAATAGCTTGTCAATAAAGCTAGGAATCCTTAACCTGTAAATAGCTTGTCAATAAAGTTAGGAATCCTTAACCTGTAAATAGCTTGTCAATAAAGCTAGGAATCCTTAACCTGTAAATAGCTTGTCAATAAAGTTAAGAATCCTTAACCTGTAAATAGCTTGTCAATAAAGCTAGGAATCCTTAACCTGTAAATAGCTTGTCAATAAAGTTAGGAATCCTTAACCTGTAAACAGCTTGTCAATAAAGCTAGGAATCCTTAACCTGTAAATAGCTTGTCAATAAAGTTAGGAATCCTTAACCTGTAAACAGCTTGTCAATAAAGTTAGGAATCCTTAACCTGTAAATAGCTTGTCAATAAAGTTAGGAATCCTTAACCTGTAAATAGCTTGTCAATAAAGTTAGGAATCCTTAACCTGTAAATAGCTTGTCAATAAAGTTAAGAATCCTTAACCTGTAAATAGCTTGTCAATAAAGCTAGGAATCCTTAACCTGTAAATAGCTTGTCAATAAAGTTAGGAATCCTTAACCTGTAAACAGCTTGTCAATAAAGTTAGGAATCCTTAACCTGTAAATAGCTTGTCAATAAAGTTAGGAATCCTTAACCTGTAAATAGCTTGTCAATAAAGTTAGGAATCCTTAACCTGTAAATAGCTTGTCAATAAAGCTAGGAATCCTTAACCTGTAAATAGCTTGTCAATAAAGCTAGGAATCCTTAACCTGTAAATAGCTTGTCAATAAAGTTAGGAATCCTTAACCTGTAAATAGCTTGTCAATAAAGCTAGGAATCCTTAACCTGTAAATAGCTTGTCAATAAAGCTAGGAATCCTTAACCTGTAAATAGCTTGTCAATAAAGTTAGGAATCCTTAACCTGTAAACAGCTTGTCAATAAAGTTAAGAATCCTTAACCTGTAAATAGCTTGTCAATAAAATTAGGAATCCTTAACCTGTAAATAGCTTGTCAATAAAGCTAGGAATCCTTAACCTGTAAATAGCTTGTCAATAAAGTTAGGAATCCTTAACCTGTAAATAGCTTGTCAATAAAGCTAGGAATCCTTAACCTGTAAATAGCTTGTCAATAAAGCTAGGAATCCTTAACCTGTAAATAGCTTGTCAATAAAGCTAGGAATCCTTAACCTGTAAATAGCTTGTCAATAAAGCTAGGAATCCTTAACCTGTAAATAGCTTGTCAATAAAGTTAGGAATCCTTAACCTGTAAACAGCTTGTCAATAAAGTTAAGAATCCTTAACCTGTAAATAGCTTGTCAATAAAATTAGGAATCCTTAACCTGTAAATAGCTTGTCAATAAAGCTAGGAATCCTTAACCTGTAAATAGCTTGTCAATAAAGTTAGGAATCCTTAACCTGTAAATAGCTTGTCAATAAAGCTAGGAATCCTTAACCTGTAAATAGCTTGTCAATAAAGCTAGGAATCCTTAACCTGTAAATAGCTTGTCAATAAAGCTAGGAATCCTTAACCTGTAAATAGCTTGTCAATAAAGTTAGGAATCCTTAACCTGTAAATAGCTTGTCAATAAAGTTAGGAATCCTTAACCTGTAAATAGCTTGTCAATAAAGTTAGGAATCCTTAACCTGTAAACAGCTTGTCAATAAAGTTAGGAATCCTTAACCTGTAAATAGCTTGTCAATAAAGTTAGGAATCCTTAACCTGTAAATAGCTTGTCAATAAAGTTAGGAATCCTTAACCTGTAAATAGCTTGTCAATAAAGTTAGGAATCCTTAACCTGTAAATAGCTTGTCAATAAAGTTAAGAATCCTTAACCTGTAAATAGCTTGTCAATAAAGCTAGGGATCCTTAACCTAACCTTGTCAAACCCTGTGTAAAAAAAAAAACCGCCATAGATGTAACAGCTTGACAAAGCTCCTGGAGAGCGAAACGTTGCCACAATAAAATGTCACATTAGATGCACTTGTGTCCTTTTACTTAACATATTCTCGGTAATTCTACCAACATTAATAATATGTGTAACTTAACTGCTAATTTTCTCTTATATATTCAGTGTTAGGGAGAGTTATCACACAGCCCTTGTGTAATGTAAATGATTTTTGAGTTGCTGTACTTGGCTGAAGAGGGAAGGGATTTTGAGTTGCTGTACTTGGCTGAAGAGGGAAGGGATTTTTGAGTTGCTGTACTTGGCTGAAGAGGGAAGGGATTTTGAGTTGCTGTACTTGGCTGAAGAGGGAAGGGATTTTTGAGTTGCTGTACTTGGCTGAAGAGGGAAGGGATTTTGAGTTGCTGTACTTGGCTGAAGAGGGAAGGAATTTTGAGTTGCTGTACTTGGCTGAAGAGGGAAGGGATTTTGAGTTGCTGTACTTGGCTGAAGAGGGAAGGGATTTTGAGTTGCTGTACTTGGCTGAAGAGGGAAGGGATTTTGAGTTGCTGTACTTGGCTGAAGAGGGAAGGGATTTTGAGTTGCTGTACTTGGCTGAAGAGGGAAGGGATTTTTGAGTTGCTGTACTTGGCTGAAGAGGGAAGGGATTTTGAGTTGCTGTACTTGGCTGAAGAGGGAAGGGATTTTGAGTTGCTGTACTTGGCTGAAGAGGGAAGGGATTTTTGAGTTGCTGTACTTGGCTGAAGAGGGAAGGGATTTTTGAGTTGCTGTACTTGGCTGAAGAGGGAAGGGATTTTGAGTTGCTGTACTTGGCTGAAGAGGGAAGGGATTTTGAGTTGCTGTACTTGGCTGAAGAGGGAAGGGATTTTGAGTTGCTGTACTTGGCTGAAGAGGGAAGGAATTTTGAGTTGCTGTACTTGGCTGAAGAGGGAAGGGATTTTGAGTTGCTGTACTTGGCTGAAGAGGGAAGGGATTTTGAGTCACTGAGTGAACACAGAGGCGTGCTACAGCCAGTGCCGAAGATTCAGGTGATGAATAAGCTTCTACTGCAACGTATCGCTTAGTGTAAAGTTCTATATAGGCTGAAAGGTCACAAAGGTCACCCTATACCTTTTCTCTCCAGAACATGAGCTTAAGTTTTATACATTACTGCAATCAGTAGTTATAACCATGATAATAATAATAATAATAATAATAATAATAATAATAATAATAATCTTTATTTCTATATGATACAACTTACACAGACCATAGCTGACATCAATGACATACTATATAGAAAGCCCCTTGTTATGCAGAGCATTTCCCTCAACTTAGATAAATTTTATGACGAAAACCCATAGTTGAGGTTTAAAACCCATAGTTATAGACTAAAACCCATAGTTGAGGACTAAAACCCATAGTTGAGGTTTAAAACCCATAGTTATAGACTAAAACCCATAGTTGAGGACTAAAACCCATAGTTGAGGTTTAAAACCCATAGTTATAGACTAAAACCCATAGTTGAGGACTAAAACCCATAGTTGAGGTTTAAAACCCATAGTTATAGACTAAAACCCATAGTTGAGGACTAAAACCCATAGTTGAGGTTTAAAACCCATAGTTATAGACTAAAACCCATATTTATAGACGACATTTCGCTCTAAACAGGGCGAAACACTCTTTTCACCACAACATAACATTAATTACAGTGCAGGTTCGCCACATATATAAATATTAACACTTTTTCCACCCAAATTCATCGAGTTAAATCAGCTAACCCAACAATTAATCAAAGTTATTGGCGATTACTGTACAAAAGTCATTTACCAGATAATAGCTCTGTGCTCCTCCCCCCTCAACCCCTATTTTCCATCAGAGGCGGGGAAATATGACCATCATTATCATATCTGCATGCTGACACCCAAATGGCTGGGAGGTGACGTGTGGGGCACCAGCTGATTGCATGACTATTTTCTCTCTCTCTCTCTCTCTCTCTCTCAAACTTTTCAATTGTCTATCAACCTGACTGATGATTTCATGATAAACTTTTAATATATATATATATATATATATATATATATATATATATATATATATATATATATATATGTCGTGCCGAATAGGCAGAACTTGCTATCTTGGCTTAAATAGCAACGCTCATCTTGCCATATAGGACAAGTGAAAATTTGTGTATGCAATAATTTCGCCAAAATCATTCTGAACCTAACGAAAAAAATATATTTCACTGTGTTTGTTTAGTATTAAATTATTGTACACAAATCAAAAATATATTTAGTTCGGTTAGGCTAAAATAAATTGAGCTTGTTACAATAAGGTTAGGTAAGTTTTCTAAGTTCCTTTTGGTACAAAATTAAAAATTTTTACATTAACATTAATGAAAAAAATATATCTTTAAACGTATAAGAGAAAATTTTCGAAAGGACTTAATTTTAAATGAGTTCTTGTTAATTGACCAGTTTTAGATATTCGGCACGACATATATATATATATATATATATATATATATATATATATATATATATATATATATATATATATATATATATATATATATATATCAATAACTACACTGCGACTAGCCGAGGATCTGAACTCATGTCGTTTTGGCCCGCCTCATGGTGAGCGAAAAACACACGTGACGCTCTAACCCACGAGACCATGCAATCCTACAAGAATCAAGCCCCCAGCAGAGCTAGGTGTTTTACCATGAGGCGGGGCCAAAACGACATGTGTTCGAATCCTCGGCTAGTCGGAGTGTTATTGATTAATACCAATATACATACGATGAATGTATATTTAATGCCCATTTAAGGAAGAAACAGTATTCTTCACCTGTGGTGAACAGGTTAAACACAGGCTTAAATGCCCCTCGTGTTGTGGATAAGCTTTAAACCCCATTAAGCAATAAGCTTAAGCTTGTATTTTTACAATATACAAAAGAGCTTTTTCCTTATCTCGTAACCTTATTTTCTGTTCTGATTGTGTCGTGCTTTATAAAGAACAAGACACAATAACCCGCACATAGGAGAGAGGAACTTACCACGACGTTTCGGTCCGTCTTAGACGTGTCAATGGTCCAAGACTTATAGAAACGTTGTCTTAAATGGTTAATTTATGGATTTTAAGTCATTCTACGGCCTCTATTTCTCTTCTGTCGTTCAACTTTAACATGATTTCTCGTTACTCATGTCAGCTAATATTTTTCATGTCTCTTGTCTCTTCAGGCTTGTCATCTAGTCACACTCATCTCCATTCACCTCTCACCCCTTTTAGACAAAATCATCTCATCACAGAGCAAAATTCTCCCTGGTTCATGCCACCGTCCCCTTATTTTAATACAATGATTGCGTGAGGAGAAAAAATGATCCTTGGTAATAATGTTTCTGAAGGTGATCCTATCAGGGCTAAAACTGTAATGACTCGGAGGTGATCCTTTTTAAAGGGGGACGTGACAGGGAAGTGATTTGCCAAGCCAGGAAATCACCAATCACTTGTCAGGAGTTATGGGAATACTAACCAATCATGGTAGAACCCATGGTAAGTGAGTGGTGGAACTCCAGGCCAGTGCGTTAACCACTGTTGTCTTCAAGAGGGAGCTGGACAGATACGTCAAGTCGGTGCCGGATCAGCCGGGCTGTGGTTCGTACGTAGGACTGCGTGCGGCCAGCAATAACAGCCTGGTTCATCAGGCCCTGATCAACCGATCTACAACCAGGCCGCGGGGGCGATGATCCCCGGAATACCCTCCAGGGAGACTCCAGGTAGGCCAACTAGGTATATTTATACACCATAGGGAGATTAGCATGGGCCACCATTGTGACCACATGCTGGCCTGGAGTTGTATGACTCACTAGCCGTGGATTCAAACCCCACCCATACCGTCCTTTGTTACAATTGTGTTCTTACGATTTAGTGAATGATGAGAATCCTAGATTGGGGGGTCACAGCCCCCTCGTTGAGATAATCTCAAACAACGTCTCGTAAAGTGGATAGGCAATATCACAGTAAAACACAGGAAAGTATAAAGCGAATGAAAATAGTGCGAATACAAAAATATAACAGTAAGTCTGCCAGAGTGCAAAACGTTTACCAGGCTGAAACTGTATTGAGTGGGAAAAAGAGAGGATTGGTAGATGGAGAGAGTGATTGGGTGGAAAGGATGAGAGGGTAGATAGATGGAGAGAGAGAGAGAGAGAGAGAGAGAGAGAGAGAGAGAGAGTGAGTTAACAAAGGACTCTCCTTCCATCGAATTAGCTTGGATTACCTCCTCACATCTGCAACATTGCAAGCTCCTGATGAGTTGAATGAAACACGAAAGGCCTAGTGCTATCATTCAACTCCCTGTGGTGGTTTTGCATCTTGTATCGCTTGTTCGCGATTACTGCATATGTTACTATGTATAATATTTCATGTATCTGTATTTATGTATACCTATACCTAAACTTACGTATAAGATAACAAATTCTCGTCTCTAAAGTGACATCTTAACCCTGGAAGAAATATTAGAGTAGAATCATTATATTGACAAATTTAACCACTCAGTAGAACGACGTATCATCTGAGAGCTTCCAATAACACTGCCTATCACTTACACCCCAACAACCACACTTCCTTCAGTCACCCTTCACGTGAGCTGTGTCCCACACGCTCCCCACCTCTCCTCATCTAAGTAATCTTAGCTAAGTTGCAGATTTATAACTGTGGTGAGAAGCACCCCTCTGGCAAGACACTGATTATATATATATATATATATATATATATATATATATATATATATATATATATATATATAGATATATATATATATATATCGTTCCTAATAAGTAAAACTGGTCAATTAGCAAGCACTCGTTTAAAATTAAGTCCTTTCTAAAAATTTCTCTTATACGTTTAAAGATATATTTTTTTCATTAATGTTAATGTAAAAATTTATAATTTTGCACCAAAAGAATCTTAGAAAACTTACCTGACCTTATTATAACAAGAACAATTTATTTTAGCCTAACCCAACTAAATATATTTTAGATTTGTTTACAATAATTTAATACTAAACAAACACAATGAAATATATTTTTTTTCGTTAGGTTCAGAATGATTTTGGCGAAATTATTGCATATACAAATTTTCACTTGTCCTATATGGCAAGATGAACGTTGCTATTTAAGCCAAGATCGCAAGTTCTGCCTATTCGGCACGACATATATATATATATATATATATATATATATATATATATATATATATATATATATATATATATATATATTTTATTTTTTTTATTATCACACTGGCCGATTCCCACCAAGGCAGGGTAGCCCGAAAAAGAAAAACTTTCACCATCATTCACTCCATCACTGTCTTGCCAGAAGGGTGCTTTACACTACAGTTTTTAAACTGCAACATTAACACCCCTCCTTCAGAGTGCAGGCACTGTACTTCCCATCTCCAGGACTCAAGTCCGGCCTGCCGGTTTCCCTGAACCCCTTCATAAATGTTACTTTGCTCACACTCCAACAGCACGTCAAGTATTAAAAACCATTTGTCTCCATTCACTCCTATCAAACACGCTCACGCATGCCTGCTGGAAGTCCAAGCCCCTCGCACACAAAACCTCCTTTACCCCCTCTCTCCAACCTTTCCTAGGCCGACCCCTACCCCGCCTTCCTTCCACTACAGACTGATACACTCTTGAAGTCATTCTGTTTCGCTCCATTCTCTCTACATGTCCGAACCACCTCAACAACCCTTCCTCAGCCCTCTGGACAACAGTTTTGGTAATCCCGCACCTCCTCCTAACTTCCAAACTACGAATTCTCTGCATTATATTCACACCACACATTGCCCTCAGACATGACATCTCCACTGCCTCCAGCCTTCTCCTCGCTGCAACATTCATCACCCATGCTTCACACCCATATAAGAGTGTTGGTAAAACTATACTCTCATACATTCCCCTCTTTGCCTCCAAGGACAAAGTTCTTTGTCTCCACAGACTCCTAAGTGCACCACTCACTCTTTTCCCCTCATCAATTCTATGATTCACCTCATCTTTCATAGACCCATCCGCTGACACGTCCACTCCCAAATATCTGAATACATTCACCTCCTCCATACTCTCTCCCTCCAATCTGATATTCAATCTTTCATCACCTAATCTTTTTGTTATCCTCATAACCTTACTCTTTCCTGTATTCACCTTTAATTTTCTTCTTTTGCACACCCTACCAAATTCATCCACCAATCTCTGCAACTTCTCTTCAGAATCTCCCAAGAGCACAGTGTCATCAGCAAAGAGCAGCTGTGACAACTCCCACTTTGTGTGTGATTCTTTATCTTTTAACTCCACGCCTCTTGCCAAGACCCTCGCATTTACTTCTCTTACAACCCCATCTATAAATATATTAAACAACCACGGTGACATCACACATCCTTGTCTAAGGCCTACTTTTACTGGGAAAAAATTTCCCTCTTTCCTACATACTCTAACTTGAGCCTCACTATCCTCGTAAAAACTCTTCACTGCTTTCAGTAACCCACCTCCTACACCATACACCTGCAACATCTGCCACATTGCCCCCCTATCCACCCTGTCATACGCCTTTTCCAAATCCATAAATGCCACAAAGACCTCTTTAGCCTTATCTAAATACTGTTCACTTATATGTTTCACTGTAAACACCTGGTCCACACACCCCCTACCTTTCCTAAAGCCTTCTTGTTCATCTGCTATCCTATTCTCTGTCTTACTCATAATTCTTTCAATAATAACTCTACCATACACTTTACCAGGTATACTCAGCAGACTTATCCCCCTATAATTTTTGCACTCTCTTTTATCCCCTTTGCCTTTATACAAAGGAACTATGCATGCTCTCTGCCAATCCCTAGGTACCTTACCCTCTTCCATACATTTATTAAATAATTGCACCAACCACTCCAAAACTATATCCCCATCTGCTTTTAACATTTCTATCTTTATCCCATCAATCCCGGCTGCCTTACCCCCTTTCATTTTACCTACTGCCTCACGAACTTCCCCCACACTCACAACTGGCTCTTCCTCACTCCTACAAGATGTTATTCCTCCTTGTCCTATACACGAAATCACAGCTTCTTTATCTTCATCAACATTTAACAATTCCTCAAAATATTCCCTCCATCTTCCCAATACCTCTAACTCTCCATTTAATAACTCTCCTCTCCTATTTTTAACTGACAAATCCATTTGTTCTCTAGGCTTTCTTAACTTGTTAATCTCACTCCAAAACTTTTTCTTATTTTCAACAAAATTTGTTGATAACATCTCACCAACTCTCTCATTTGCTCTCTTTTTACATTGCTTCACCACTCTCTTAACCTCTCTCTTTTTCTCCATATACTCTTCCCTCCTTGCATCACTTCTACTTTGTAAAAACTTCTCATATGCTAACTTTTTCTCCCTTACTACTCTCTTTACATCATCATTCCACCAATCGCTCCTCTTCCCTCCCGCACCCACTTTCCTGTAACCACAAACTTCTGCTGAACACTCTAACACTACATTTTTAAACCTACCCCATACCTCTTCGACCCCATTGCCTATGCTCTCATTAGCCCATCTATCCTCCATCTTACCCTAACTGCCTCCTCTTTTAGTTTATAAACCTTCACCTCTCTCTTCCCTGATACTTCTATTCTCCTTGTATCCCATCTACCTTTTACTCTCAGTGTAGCTACAACTAGAAAGTGATCTGATATATCTGTGGCCCCTCTATAAACATGTACATCCTGAAGTCTACTCAACAGTCTTTTATCTACCAATACATAATCCAACAAACTACTGTCATTTCGCCCTACATCATATCTTGTATACTTATTTATCCTCTTTTTCTTAAAATATGTATTACTTATAACTAAACCCCTTTCTATACAAAGTTCAATCAAAGGGCTCCCATTATCATTTACACCTGGCACCCCAAACTTACCTACCACACCCTCTCTAAAAGTTTCTCCTACTTTAGCATTCAGGTCCCCTACCACAATTACTCTCTCACTTGGTTCAAAGGCTCCTATACATTCACTTAACATCTCCCAAAATCTCTCTCTCTCCTCTGCATTCCTCTCTTCTCCAGGTGCATACACGCTTATTATGACCCACTTCTCGCATCCAACCTTTACTTTAATCCACATAATTCTTGAATTTACACATTCATATTCTCTTTTCTCCTTCCATAACTGATCATTCAACATTACTGCTACCCCTTCCTTTGCTCTAACTCTCTCAGATACTCCAGATTTAATCCCATTTATTTCCCCCCACTGAAACTCCCCTACACCCTTCAGCTTTGTTTCGCTTAGGGCCAGGACATCCAACTTCTTTTCATTCATAACATCAGCAATCATCTGTTTCTTGTCATCCGCACTACATCCACGCACATTTAAGCATCCCAGTTTTATAAAGTTTTTCTTCTCTTTTTTAGTAAATGTCTACAGGAGAAGGGGTTACTAGCCCATCGCTCCCGGCATTTTAGTCGCCTCATACGACACGCATGGCTTACGGAGGAAAGATTCTTTTCCACTTCCCCATGGACAATAGAAGAAATAAAGAAGAACAAGAGCTATTTAGAAAAAGGAGAAAAAACCTAGATGTATGTATATATATATGCATGTGCGTGTCTGTGAATTGTGACAAAAGTGTAAGTAGGAGTAGCAAGATATCCCTGTTATCTAGCGTGTTTATGAGACAGAAAAAGACACCAGCAATCCTACCATCATGCAAAACAGTTACAGGTTTCTGTTTCACAGTTATCTGGCAGGACGGTAGTACTTCCATGGGTGGTTGCTGTCTACCAACTTACTACATATATATATATATACATATATATATATATATATATATATATATATATATATATATATATATATATTATATATAATCATATAATCTTTCAATCTACAGCAGGATTCGAACCTGCACACACTGTATCGAAGTACTCGGTACTTTCTCCATTCTAGGCCTTTCGTGTTGCGGTCATCATCAGGAGCTTACATGACTGGATTTCCTACTCCATTTCTGTAACATTGCAAGTTCCTAATGTGCTGATTGGGTTATTTTACATCTTATATATAATTTCTAGGGGATAATTTTCTTTTGATTTTCTCATCAAAGCCCCTTTCTGGACAAATTCCCTAGGGACGAGTTTCTTTCCCCTTACTCCCTCCCCATCCTTCTCGCCCAGCCAGGGATAATTCCCTAGCTGCACCACATACTTTCCCTACACAAAGAAGTATCTCGTCCCCTTGAGACAGACAATTCTCTCTTCTACACTTCCACCTCCGGGTATATACCCCTTAAACCTTGCGAGCATACCTCCCTCTCAGAATATCTCTAAAATCTTCCTCACTCCTCCCTCTCAAAGATGATCTCCTTCACACCTCCCTAGGAATACCTCCTTGGCACTCTCACCACCTTCCTTCTTCACACCACTTCTTAAACGCATTATTGCCTGCCCTTTACCACACGTTCCCTGTCTCCCTTCCCTCTAAAAGTAAAACATAACTAGGTTTTGATCCAACAATATTACTATATATAAGTGTAGTAGCACACTGTGGGTCCTCCCACTGTGTAACTATTATACAGAAGAGTGCAGCAACACTGCTGGTGTTCCCACTGTGTAACTATCATATAGAATAGTGTAGCAACACTGCTGGTGTTCCCACTGTGTAACTATCATATAGAATAGTGTAGCAACACTGCTGGTGTTCCCACTGTGTAACTATCATATAGAATAGTGTAGCAACACTGCTGGTGTTACCACTGTGTAACTATTATACAGAAGAGTGTAGCAACACTGCTGGTGTTCCCACTGTGTAACTATCATATAGAATAGTGCAGCAACACTGCTGGTGTTCCCACTGTGTAACTATCATATAGAATAGTGTAGCAACACTGCTGGTGTTCCCACTGTGTAACTATCATACAGAATAGTGTAGCAACACTGCTGGTGCTCCCACTGTGTAACTATCATACAGAATAGTGTAGCAACACTGCTGGTGCTCCCACTGTGTAACTATCATACAGAATAGTGTAGCAACACTTCTGGTGTTCCCACTGTGTAACTATCATACAGAATAGTGCAGCAACACACTGCTGGTGTTCCCACTGTGTAACTACCATACAGAAGAGTGCAGCAACACTGCTGGTGTTCCCACTGTGTAACTATCATACAGAATAGTGTAGCAACACTGCTGGTGTTCCCACTGTGTAACTATCATACAGAATAGTGTAGCAACACTGCTGGTGTTACCACTGTGTAACTATCATATAGAATAGTGTAGCAACACTGCTGGTGTTACCACTGTGTAACTATCATATAGAATAGTGTAGCAACACTGCTGGTGTTACCACTGTGTAACTATCATATAGAATAGTGTAGCAACACTGCTGGTGTTCCCACTGTGTAACTATCATATAGAATAGTGTAGCAACACTGTTGGTGTTCCCACTGTGTAACTATCATATAGAATAGTGTAGCAACACTGCTGGTGTTCCCACTGTGTAACTATCATATAGAATAGCGTAGCAACACTGTTGGTGTTCCCACTGTGTAACTATCATATAGAATAGTGCAGCAACACATTGCTGGTGTTCCCACTGTGTAACTATCATACAGAATAGTGTAGCAACACTGCTGGTGTTACCACTGTGTAACTATCATATAGAATAGTGTAGCAACACTGTTGGTGTTCCCACTGTGTAACTATCATACAGTGCAGCTTTACACTGTGGGTCTTCCCACTGAGTAATTATCACACAAAACTGGACATCATGACACTATAAACTCAAGATCGTTCATAATTAACGACTGTCTATGAATAAACAGAAGAATGGACAGGAAGGGTAACATTTACCTAGCATCACATCAGGCCCACGGTTCGAGTCCCCGTCAATTCCTTCATTTATTAACGAAATATTAAACCGAACTTTACACGTATTTAACTCTGGAGTGTTGATGTTTGTGTAAATAAAAGAGTAACACAGAGAGAATAAACACAGAGAACGTCCTTGTACTTATACGAGGACCCCAATTGCAATAATACACTTTGAGTTATACTAGATAATCTACACATGTGCTGCTATGTATGATAATACATACTTCTGATGTATCAATAAAAGCCTTCATATTTTTTTTTGAAAAGACAAGTATACATATACATTATTATTTGCTATGATAATGTATATGTATACAGAACAAGTTAAAAAATATAGAAAGGAGCTTACGACGACGGTTCGGTCTGACTAGGACCATTTACGTATACATATATACGTTGTGTACGAATGGTATATAATACCGACAAGATGAGATTAAGACACATGTGCAACATCTGGGTATCTTTATTGTAGACGTTTCGCCATCCAGTGGCTTTATCAATACAAATTCCAGGACATAACTTGAAGACAGTAGAACTATGTACAGAAGATGAGGTAATCAGTCCCTCAACCTAGCAGTAGGTGCGAAGAGCACCGTAGTCGTGGAGATTCTGAAGCAGAAGAAAGGAGCCTGGCGCTTATATAGTAACGTCAGGTGTAGCAGACGAGGGCATATTCACTGGTAGGCGGGATTCCCCAGTGGAAATAGGTCCTTCCCAAAGAGATGGGTTAGTTGTAGTAGTAGTTGTCGTAGTCGTGAAGGTTATGTACATGTCCTCAGAATTAAGATTCCATGATGTTGCAGTGTCTGACAAGTTGTGTACGACTGATTACCTCATCTTCTGTACATAGTTCTACTGTCTTCAAGTTATGTCCTAGAATTTGTATTGATAAAGCCACTTGATGGCGAAACGTCTACAATAAAGATACCCAGATGTTGCACATGTGTCTTAATCTCACATATATACGTATATATACATGTATATGTATTTATATATATTTTCTAGGGCATCTTCGTTACTCAAAATAAATTGAAATAGAAACTGTGTCAAGGACGGTGTTTTGATGCTCGTGAGAGGCTCTTGATCCAAGACACTGAGGCTACTCTGTCTTACCTTAGAAGAAACATGTACCCTGGACACGGGTCGTCAGCTGATCTTCCAAACACAGCTAAGTGTTGCTTGTATGTTTCATTGGCTTTCTCAGTCCAATACAGAGATTAATGGTTGGAGCTCAGGAGTTTGAAGTAATCAGTCCCTCAGACTGGAGCCCATGTTATCTTCATACCGGTGGGCGAAACGTTTCCCAAAATAAAGATACCCACCCTAGTATTGCACAAGTGTCTTAAGTACCGTCATAGAAGCTAAAACGTTGTGTAGTTTTAAAAATAGGTTGGATAAATACATGAGTGGGTGTGGGTGAGTGTGAGTTGGACCTGACTAGCTTGTCCTAATAGAGCAGATGCCGTGCTCCTCCCTTAAGTGAATGTGTCTGACCTGACTAGGTTAAGGCATTAACTTAAGCGGGTAGGAGAATTGGACCTGCCTCGCATGGGCCAGTAGGCCTCCTGCAGTCTTCTTTATGTTCAGATCAAACCATACCCCGGCCGGGATTGAACCCGCGGTCAGAGAGTCTCAAAACTCCAGCCCGTCGCGTTAGCCACTAGACCAGCTGTTCAGATGTTTTCTGAACCATTTTTATCTACAATTGTAACGAGGTAACAATAATGATCTACAATTCGTAATGCATTATCGTAACGATACCTTCCAATCCCCACACACAATCACCTTCAATGAAAATAAGTCACTTTGACTTGTTTGAGTTATCCCAGGTTCTATACACACATGCTGCTATGTATGATAATCTATGTAAGTGTATTTGTGTATACATAAATAAACTTACACGGATTTCTCTCTCAACCAGTGACAATACACAAGTAACTCGAACATACAAACTTGAGACGATTTCTGGGTGCAAGTTGGACCATTCAGTAGTCACACACAGGAAGGTGAGGGAGCCAGTACTTACAGCAGACAGGGATGGACCAAGACAGGCAGAAGTGGAGAAGTAATGATATTGGTAATGCTGGTAGTGGTAGTAGTAAGTAGGGGGAGTAGTGGTAGTAATAAGTAGGGGAAAATAGTGGTAGAGACAGTAGGAATAGTGGTAGAGGTGATGCTGGTAGTGGTAGAAGAAATAGTAAGTAGGGAGAATAGAGGTAGTGGTACAAGACACAGAAAGGTGAGTGAAGCAAGGTATTAGTATAGTAGTAGTAGTAGTAGCTGTAGTAGTAGTAGTAGTAGTAGTAATAGTAGTTGTAGTAGTAGTTGTAGTAGTAGTAATAGTTGTAGTAGTAGTAGTAGTAGTAATAGTTGTAGTAGTAGTAATAGTTGTAGTAGTAATAGTTATAGTAGTAATAGTCGTAGTAGTAGTAATAGTCGTAGTAGTAGTAATAGTCGTAGTAGTTGTAGTAGTAGTAGTAGTAGTAGTAGTAGTAGTAATAGTTGTAGTAGTAGTAGTAGTAGTAGTAATAGTTGTAGTAGTAGTAGTAATAGTTGTACTAGTAGTAGTAGTAGTAGTCTTAGCTTTTCTCTACGTGAGAGTTATGAGTGTATTATTCCAGTGACAGTATTGTCCCGTATTAATTATAATAATACCTAGACTAACATTACCACTGACCTTCCCCGACTTACCTGCACCTGAGTTACGTTGATAACTACACACTGGTACACCTTATTTTACTTAACAAAGGTACCTACCCACGCCCCGACCAGCATTAACATAATCACCTTAACCTTTGACCTTATGGGCACAAAAACAAAGGTACACAAAGGTACGGCATTACAAGTCAGATCAAAATACGTTCACAGAATTTCTCATTTCTGTTCAGAATTTCAAGATGGCTACTCTGGTGGGGAAGCGCTAAACCCACAGGTGGGACCTAACATGCACCAGCAGCAGTAGTGCTGCTAGTAGTAGAAATATCAGCATCAACAGCAGCGTAAGTATCATCAGTGGTAGTGGTGTAATGGCATCAGTGGTAGTGGTAATGGCATCGGTAGTAGCTAGCGGTGGTAGCGGTAATGGCATCAGCGGTGGTAGCGGTAATGGCATCAGCGGTGGTAGCGATAATGGCATCAGCGGTGGTAGCGGTAATGGCATCAGGTGGTAGCGGTAATGGCTCATCGGTGGTAGGCGGTAATGGCATCGGTGGTAGTGCGGTAATGGCATCGGTAGTGAGTGAGTGGTAATGGCATCAGCGTGGTAGCGGTAATGGCATCGCGGTGGTAGCGGTAATGGCATCGTAGTGGTAGCGGTAATGGCATCGGTAGGATCAGTGGTAATGGTCGGTGGTAGCGGTAATGGCATCGCGGTGGTAGCGGTAATGGCATCGGTGGTGGTAGCGGTAATGGCATCGGCGGTAGTGCGGTAATGGCATCAGGTGTGGTGCGGTAATGGCATCGGTGGTGGTGCGGTAATGGCATCAGCGGTGGTAGGGTAATGGCATCGGTGGTAGGCGGTAATGGCATCGCGGCGGTAGCGGTAATGGCATCGTCGGTGGTGCGTAATGGCATCGGTGGTGCGGTAATGGCATCGAGGTGAGTGGTAGCGGCGGTGGTAGGTGGTGGCAGCGGTGGTAGGTGGGAGTGGTGTCGGCGGCGGCAGCGGTGGTGGTGGCGGTGGTGGTAATGGCGCGGTGGTGTGGTGGTGGTAGTGGTGGTAGTGGTGGCAGGCGGTGGGTGGTGGTGGTGGTGGTAGTGGTGGTATGTAGCGGTGGTAGTGGTGTGTGAGTGGTAATGGCGGTGGTGGCGGTGGTGGTGGTGCGGTGGTGGGATGGCGGTGGTGGTAATGGCGGTGGTGGTAATGGTAGTGGTGAGTGGTAATGGCGGTGGTAGGTGATGGTAATGCAGCGGTGGTAGTGGCGGTGGTAATGGCGGTGGTGGTAAGGCGGTGGTGGTGGAAAGGTATTGGGGGTGAAGTGGTGGAAAGGGGTATTGGCGGCGGTGGTGGTGGTGGTGGAAATTGGCGGTGGTGGAGTAATATTTCGGGGGTGGAAAGTGGTAATATTGGCGGCAGTAGTAGTAGCAGTAGTAGTAATGGCAGTAGTAGTAGTAATAAAAATTGGCAGCAGTAGTAGTAGTAGTAGAAGAAAAAAGGCGACCCCAAAAACGTTTTAGCAAGACGTTTCGCTCAATTACTTGATAAATCCTCACCCTCATCCCCTCCTACATATTTCTGTGTTTCCTCCTTCCTCTTTCGACTCATTAACTTACATCCCTTTCTATCGTTCTTCCGTTATCTCCTCCTCCTCCTCTTCTGCCTCATTTCTTCCTGTCCATTCCTCTTCTTCTGTCGCCTTTTTCCGCCTCATTCCTTATCATTTCTCTTCTTCCTCTCTTTATCTCCTCTTCCTCTTCCCCCATTTCTTCTTTCCCTCTTCCCTTCTTTTTTTCTCACACTCATCAAAGAGGACATTTTGGCAGCCTTTTAACCTGCCTTCCGTCACTGCCTTTTAACTTGCCAACAACCATTGCTTTTTAACCTGCCTTCCTCCACTGGCGGCCTTTTAACCTGCCTTCCTCCACTGGCGGCCTTTTAATCTGCCTCCCGTCACTGGCGGCCTTTTAACCTGCCTCCGTCCCCTGGGGGCCCCCAACCTGCCCCCCCGTCACTGGCGGCGCGCAACCTGCCTCCCGTCACTGGCGGCCCCCCAAAACCTGCCCCCCTCACTGGCCCCAAACCTGTCCCCCGTCACTGGCGGCCCAACCTGTCTCCCGTCACTGGCGGCGCGCAACCTGTCTCCCGTCACTGGGGGCCCCCAAACCTGCCTCCCGTCACTGGCGGCCCAAACCTCCCCCGTCACGGGGGCCTTTTAACCTGTCCCGTCACTGGCGGCCTTTTAACCTGCCCCCCGTCACTGGGGGCCCTTTTTCCTGCCCCCGTCACTGGCGGCGCCAACCTGCCCCCCGTCACTGGCGGCCCAACCTGCCCCCCGTCACTGGGGGCCCTTTTTAACCTGTCCCCCGTCACTGGCGGCGCCCCCCTGTCCCCCGTCACTGGCGGCCCCAACCTGCCCCCCCGTCACTGCCGGGCCTTTTAACCTGCCTCCCGTCACTGGCGGCCTTTTAACCTGCCTCCCGTCACTGGCGGCCTTTTAACCTGTCTCCCGTCACTGGCGGCCCAATCAGCCCCCCGTCCCCTGGGGGCCCTTTTTTAAACCCCCCCGTCACTGGCGGCCTTTTAACCTGCCCCCCGTCCTGGGGGCCCTTTTTTAACCTGCCCCCCGTCACTGGCGGGCCCCCAACCTCCCCTCCCGTCACTGGCGGCCAAAAAATTGCCCCCCGTCACTGGCGGCCAAATCAGCCTCCGTCCTGGCGGCCCCCGCAACCTGCCTCCCGTCACTGGCGGCCAACCCCTCCCCGTCACTGGGGGCCCCAACCTGCCTCCGTCACTGGGGGCCCTTTTTAACCTGCCCCCCGTCACTGGGGGCCCGCGCAACCTGCCTCCGTCACTGGGGGCCCTTTTAACCTGCCTCCGTCACTGGGGGCCCCCAAACCTCCCCCTCCCGTCACTGGCGGCCCAAATTTTTCCTCCGTCACTGGCGGCCTTTTAACTTGCTCTATACCACACAATCTTGTATTATTTTCCCTATTTAAAACCTTCCAGCAGTAACAGCTGTCACATTCTCACTGTCGTCAGTAATTCATCTTACTTGGTGTAACTACCAGAATCTATAATAGTCTACGATGTAGTAGTAACAGCAGCAACAGTAGCAACAACTAGCAACAGTAGCAGCAACAGCAACTAGCAACAGTAGGAGCAACTAGCAACAGCAGCAGCAACAGCAACTAGCAACAGTAGGAGCAACTAGCAACCCCAAGAAACCCAACAGAAACCCAAAGAAAACCCAAGGTAAAGACAACTAGCAACGGAAAGGGAACACCCTAGCAACGGGTAGCAGCCCAACTGGCAACGGTAGCAGCGGGGCAGAAAGGCCTAGAAAGGTAGCGGCAACTACCCAACCGGGGGGTGGGAAACAAACCACCCAACGGTAGCGGAAACCCTGGCAACGGTAGGGGCGGCTGACAGTGGGCAGCAGCGATGGCGGCGGTAGCGGCAAAACCCCCAACAGGGCGGCGGCGGCAACTTTGGCGGGGCCTGGCAGTTGGGGGCCCGGCCCCCAAAAATGGCAACAGCGGTGGCAGGCCAGGGAAACCCCCCAGGAAACGGTGGCGGCCCAGCAGCAGTGGGGGAAACTGGCAGCAGGCCCCAACTGGCAACGGAGCGGCGGCGGGCCCGGAGGGCGGCACCCGGGGGCCCCGGCGGGGCCGGCAAGGGCTGGCAGCAGCGGCGGGGGGCGGCGGGGCGAGCTGGCGGGACGGGGGCTGGCGGGCGGTGGCGGAACTGGCCCCCGGTGGCGGCAACTGGCGGCGGGCGGCAGGCGGCACCCCAGCGGGGGGTGGCCGGGTAGCGGCGGCGGCGGCGGTGGCGGCGGGGGCGGCGGCGGCGGGGGGGGGGGGCGGGGCTGGCGGCGGTGGCGGGGCTGGCGGCGGCGGCGGCGGCGGCGGGGGGGCTGGCGGCGGTGGCGGCGGTGGCGGCGGCTGGCAGCGGGGCGGGGCTGCGGCGGTGGCGGAATGGCGGCGGCGGCGGCGGCTGGCGGAAAGCCGGCGGCGGCTGGCCGGTGGCGGCAGCTGGCGGCGGTGGGGGCCCACCCGGGGGGCCCAACCAGGGCGGCGGCTGGCGGCGGGGCGGCCTGGCCGGTGGCGGCAACTCCCGGGGGGCGGCAGGGGGGGGGGGAAACTGGCGGCGGTGGCGGGGCTGGCCGGCGGGCCCCCACTGGCAGCGGCGGCGGCGGAACTGGCCGGGGGGGGGGAACTGGCGGCGGCGGCGGCAACTGGCCCCAAGTGGCGGCAACTGGAACGGTGGGGGGAACTGGCGAGCCGGCGGCGGTGGCAGGGCGGCCCCGGCGGCGGGGGCCCGGTGCGGCAACTGGCGGCAGTGGCGGCGGCTGGCGGCAGGGCGGCGGCGGGGGGGGGGGGCGGCGGCGACTGGCCCCGGTGGCGGCGGGGGAAACAGCGGCGGTGGCCGGTGGCGGAAATGGCCGGTGGCGGAAACGGCCGGTGGCGGAAATGGCAGGCCAGGGCGGGGGGGGCTGGCGGCGGGGCGGCGGCTGGCGGCGGTGGGGGCGGCGGCCGGCGGGGCGCCCCGCGGCGGGGCGGCGGCTGGCGGCAGGGCGGCCCAGCGGCGGCGGGCTGGCGGCGGGGCGGCGGCTGGCAGCGGGGCGGCAGCTCCCGGCGCGGCGGCGGGGGCCCGGCGGTGGCGGCGGCCCAGCGGCGGTGGCGGCGGCAACGGTGGCGGCGGTTTCCCCGGTGGCGGCGGCTGGCAGCGGTGGCGGAAACTGGAAACGGTGGCGGCCCCCTTGGCGGTGGCGGCAACTGGCAACGGCAGCCCCAAACTAGAAACAGCAGCGGCAACTAACAGCGGCGGCGAACTGGAAACAGTGGCGGCCTGGAAACCCAGCAGGGGCCCAACGGAAACCGGGGGCCCGGGGGCCTGGCGGCAGCGGCGGCCTGGAAACGGCGGCGGCGGCTGGCGCGGCGGCGGCCTGGAAACGGCGGCCTGGCAGCGGTGGGCGGCAAGCGGAAAGGCGGCGGGGGCCCTGGAAACGGTGGCGGCAGCTGGCGGCAGTGGCGGCGGCTCCCAAAAGGTGGCAGCAAGGGGCGGCGGCGGCAGTGGGGGGGCGGCCCAGCGGTGGCGGCGGCTGGCGGCAGCGGCGGAAACTGGCAACGGAGGCAACGGCGGAGGGCACCCTAGCAAGCGGTGGCGGCCTGGAAACGGTGGCGGCCCTGGCAGCGGTGGCGGCAGCTGGCGGCGGCGGCGGCGGCAACGGCGGCGGCGGCTGGCAACGGTGGCGGGGGCTAACGGCGGCGGCTGGCAGCGGTGGGGGCCCGACTGGCGGGCAGGCTGGCACCCCGGTGGCGGCGGCCCCAGAAACGGCGGCGGCCTGGCGGCGGCGGCGGCTAAGGGGGTGGCGGCGGCTGGAAACGGCGGGGGCGGCGGGCCCAACGGCGGCGGCGGCAAGGGGGTTTGGCGGCGGGGGGGCGGCGGTCCCGGCGCTGGCGGCGGGGGCTGGCAACGGTGGCGGCCTAGCGGCGGCGGCGGCAACTGGCCCCCAGTGGCCCCAACTGGCCAGTGGCGGCCTGGCCGGCGCTGGCACGGTGGCGGCAACTGGCCGGCCCCCCGGCGGTGGCGGAACAGCCCCGGTGGCGGCCTGGCGGAGGGCGGCGACTGGCAAGGCCGGCGGGGCAGCGGTGGGGGCCCGGCGGCGGCGGCGGCGGCGGCCCCGGCCTGGCGGCGGTGGCGGGGGCCCCGGCGGCGGTGGCGGCGGCTGGCGGCGGTGGCGGCGGCTGGCGCCCCGGCGGCCTGGCAGCGGGGGCCCGGCCCCAGCGGCGGGTGGCGGCGGCTGGCGGCGGCGGCAACCCTTTAGCGGCGGGGGCGGGGGCTGGCGGCGGGGCCAAACGGTGGCGGGGGCCCGGGGGGTTGGCGGGGGCCCCAGCGGCGGCGGCGGGGGCCCGGGCGGCGGTGGCGGCGGCTGGCGGCAGTGGCGGCGGCTGGCGGCGGCGGCGGCGGCTGGCGGCGGTGGCGGGGCTGGCGGCGGTGGCCCCCGGGGCGGCGGTGGCGGGGGCCCAGGGGCCCCGGTGGCGGCGGCGGCGGCGGCGGGGGCCCCAACGGCGGCGGCGGGGGCCCCAACGGCGGGGGCCCCTGGCAGCAGTGGGGGCGGCTGGCGGCGGCGGGGGCCGGCCCTGGCGGCGGGGGCCCGGCAAGCGGCAGCGGCGGCCCGGCTGGCAGCGGCGGCGGCGGCTGGCAGCAGCAAGGGGCCCTAAAAACGGCGGCGGCGGCCCCCCAGCGGTGGCGGGGGCCCTGGCGGCAGCGGCGGCCTGGCGGCGGTGGCGGCGGCTGGCGGCGGTGGCGGCGGCTGGCGGCGGTGGCGGCGGCGGCGGCGGCGGCCAGCGGCGGTGGCGGCGGCTGGCAGCGGTG
>NC_091388.1:10523952-10538952 GCF_038502225.1 Cherax quadricarinatus | reverse complement strand
CAGGTATTGAGGTCTCAGACCGTGGTCTCTTCAGGTATTGAGGTCTCAGACCGTGGTCTCTTCAGGTATTGAGGTCTCAGACCGTGGTCTCTTCAGGTATTGAGGTCTCAGACCGTGGTCTCTTCAGGTATTGAGGTCTCAGACCGTGGTCTCTTTCTTCAGGTATTGAGGTCTCAGACCGTGGTCTCTTCAGGTATTGAGGTCTCAGACCGTGGTCTCTTCAGGTATTGAGGTCTCAGACCGTGGTCTCTCCTCACCTAACACAATATAAATATTTTTCAGCGAGGAATTTCCCTCTTATTTCTTGCAAAAAATTCTTTATGTAAACCTGGATGCTCTTACGACCTTCATCCTGACCATTATGCTACTGAAGTGTGCTTGCTCTCTCTCTCTCTCTCTCTCTCTCTCTCTCTCTCTCTCTCTCTCTCTCTCTCTCTCTCTCACACACACACACGGGGCCAGAAGCTGTGACTCGATACCTGCAACCACAAGTAGGTGAGTACACACACACACACGGGGCCAGAAGCTGTGACTCGATACCTTGCAACCACAAGTAGGTGAGTACACACACACATACACACACACGGGGCCAGAAGCTGTGACTCGATACCTTGCAACCACAAGTAGGTGAGTACACACACACATACACACACACGGGGCCAGAAGCTGTGACTCGATACCTTGCAACCACAAGTAGGTGAGTACACACACACATACACACACACGGGGCCAGAAGCTGTGACTCGATACCTTGCAACCACAAGTAGGTGAGTACACACACACATACACACACACGGGGCCAGAAGCTGTGACTCGATACCTTGCAACCACAAGTAGGTGAGTACACACACACATACACACACACGACTACAGTATTCTTTACCAACTCTAAGACTGAGGGACTGATCACCTCATCTCCTCTATATAGCTCTACAGTCTTCCCATTATGTCCTGGAATTTGTACTGATAAAGCCACTGGATGGCGAAACGTCTACAAATAAAGATACCCAGATGTTGCACATGTATCTAATTCTCCAAGTTTAAAATGACCAGAATTTAATACCTTGCAACAAGTGATACTGGCAGAGAACCAGTGTGAATTTGAGGTTCGTGTCTTGGTCTTCTCTAAGTTAAGATTCTGCGTTATGCTGCTGAACTATGCCTCTGCCTCTGCCTTGGATGAGTTCCCAGAGTTTTCTACTCGCAGAGCCCGGCATTGGGCCAGGCTCGTCTGGTGCTTGTCTGGTCTAAAAGGTTGTTGCTGCTGCTGGCCCACTGATTCACATATCCATCACAGCCTGGTTCATCTGGCTGAACAACACAGCATAAACCTGGCTCTACCCACGATAGAGAGAGAGAGAGAGAGAGAGAGAGAGAGAGAGAGAGAGAGAGAGAGAGAGAGAGAGAGAGAGAGAGAGAGAGAGAGAGAGAGAGAGAGAGAGAGAACTGACCCTCGAATTAACTTCTCCAGATGCGTCTCTCTTATACACAGTAACATCCTCACCCGTTTATTCTCTTCCCCCTCCTCCTCCTCCTCCTCTTCCTCCCGTATATCTCTAAGACGTAAAGAGGCAAATGAACGCCAGGTGGCTACTTTACACGACCAGCTGTTACGCCTAACAGATGGTGATCGTACCTACAATCAATTGCCAACCTTGGTCTTGCCTGATAACATGCGGTAACTACAACTATCGTGTAATATAGAGAGGACCTGCATGTGGAAGAGGGAGGTGTGAAAGAAAGGGTCTGCGGGAGAAGGGAAAAGGAGAGAGAGGGAAAATGTGACAGGGTTAAGGGAAAGAGATGAATAGATATAATAAACAAGAAAAGGAAGAGAAGAGGTGGTAGGTTTTCGTAACAGATTCGTAATGAAACAGCAGACTGTCTTAGTGACGTTCGTGTCGACCCATAACTCACGAAATCGTGACAACACGATTGTAATCAAATCAGGGAGTGGGTGAATTTTAGGGGGTCACTTGCCATGGGTTTCAACCCTGTTTCCTGGTGGGTGTTGCTACATGGAGGGTGTTGCTACATGAAGGGTGTTGCTACATGGAGGGTGTTGCTACATGGAGGGTGTTGCTACATGGAGGGTGTTGCTACATGGAGGGTGTTGCTACATGGAGGGTGTTGCTACATGGAGGGTGTTGCTACATGGAGGGTGTTGCTACATGGAGGGTGTTCCTACATGAAGGGTGTTCCTACATGAAGAGTGTTCCTACATGAAGGGTGTTCCTACATGGAGGGTGTTCCTACATGAAGGGTGTTCCTACATGAAGGGTGTTCCTACATGAAGGGTGTTCCTACATGAAGGGTGTTCCTACATGAAGGGTGTTCCTACATGAAGGGTGTTCCTACATGAAGGATGTTCCTACATGAAGGGTGTTCGGGGGTGGGGTCAACGCCCCTGTGGCCCAATCCTTGTCCAGGTACCGTGATATGTCGGTATATTGTGTGTCTGATGACGGTCACACTCGTACACACTAAAGACACAGATCAATACACCTTTTCCTTCACGTCCTTCTTAAATAGCATCCCACTACACCTGGAACTGAAAGTGCTTCTATAAATTTCTAATGTAAATCACTAACATGAAAACTTACAATAGCTCAGACGTACGCGTTCCTCAAGTGTAAACTATGATTTAGTGAGAAGATTAGATTTTACTGTCGAAATAGCTAGTTTATTGTGTACCTCATATCCATCCTGTGTATGGTACTGGCTAGTTTATTGTGTACCTCATATCCATCCTGTGGATGGTAGTGGCTAGTTTATTGTGTACCTCATGTCCATCCTGTGGATGGTAGTGGCTAGTTTATTGTGTACCTCATGTCCATCCTGTGGATGGTAGTGGCTAGTTTATTGTGTACCTCATGTCCATCCTGTGGATGGTAGTGGCTAGTTTATTGTGTACCTCATATCCATCCTGTGGATGGTAGTGGCTAGTTTATTGTGTACCTCATATCCATCCTGTGGATGGTAGTGGCTAGTTTATTGTGTACCTCATGTCCATCCTGTGGATGGTAGTGGCTAGTTTATTGTGTACCTCATGCCCATCCTGTGGATGGTAGTTGCTAGTTTATTGTGTACCTCATGTCCATCCTGTGGATGGTAGTGGCTAGTTTATTGTGTACCTCATATCCATCCTGTGGATGGTAGTGGCTAGTTTATTGTGTACCTCATGTCCATCCTGTGGATAGTAGTGGCTAGTTTATTGTGTACCTCATGTCCATCCTGTGGATGGTAGTGGCTAGTTTATTGTGTACCTCATATCCATCCGGTGGATGGTAGTGGCTAGTTTGTGTACCTCATGTCCATCCTGTGGATGGTAGTGGCTAGTTTATTGTGTACCTCATGTCCATCCTGTGGATGGTAGTGGCTAGTTTATTGTGTACCTCATATCCATCCGGTGGATGGTAGTGGCTAGTTTGTGTACCTCATGTCCATCCTGTGGATGGTAGTGGCTAGTTTATTGTGTACATCATGTCCATCCTGTGGATGGTAGTGGCTAGTTTATTGTGTACCTCATATCCATCCTGTGGATGGTAGTGGCTAGTTTATTGTGTACCTCATGTCCATCCTGTGGATGGTAGTGGCTAGTTTATTGCGTACCTCATGTCCATCCTGGGGATGGTAGTGGCTAGTTTATTGTGTACCTCATGTCCATCCTGTGGATGATAGTGGCTAGTTTGTGTACCTCATATCCATCCTGTGGATGGTAGTGGCTAGTTTGTGTACCTCATATCCATCCTGTGGATGGTAGTGGCTAGTTTATTGTGTACCTCATGTCCATCCTGTGGATGGTAGTGGCTAGTTTATTGTGTACCTCATATCCATCCTGTGGATGGTAGTGGCTAGTTTATTGTGTACCTCATATCCATCCTGTGGATGGTAGTGGCTAGTTTATTGTGTACCTCATGTCCATCCTGTGGATGGTAGTGGCTAGTTTATTGTGTACCTCATGTCCATCCTGTGGATGGTAGTGGCTAGTTTATTGTGTACCTCATGTCCATCCTGTGGATGGTAGTGGCTAGTTTGTGTACCTCATATCCATCCTGTGGATGGTAGTGGCTAGTTTATTGTGTACCTCATGTCCATCCTGTGGATGGTAGTGGCTAGTTTATTGTGTACCTCATGTCCATCCTGTGGATGGTAGTGGCTAGTTTATTGTGTACATCATGTCCATCCTGTGGATGGTAGTGGCTAGTTTATTGTGTACCTCATGTCCATCCTGTGGATGGTAGTGGCTAGTTTGTGTACCTCATGTCCATCCTGTGGATGGTAGTGGCTAGTTTATTGTGTACCTCATATCCGTCCTGTGGATGGTAGTGGCCAGTTTATTGTGTACCTCATGTCCATCCTGTGGATGGTAGTGGCTAGTTTATTGTGTACCTCATGTCCATCCTGTGGATGGTAGTGGCTAGTTTATTGTGTACCTCATACCCATCCTGTGGATGGTAGTGGCTAGTTTGTGTACCTCATGTCCATCCTGTGGATGGTAGTGGCTAGGTTATTGTGTACCTCATGTCCATCCTGTGGATGGTAGTGGCTAGTTTATTGTGTACCTCATGTCCATCCTGTGGATGGTAGTGGCTAGTTTATTGTGTACCTCATATCCATCCTGTGGATGGTAGTGGCTAGTTTATTGTGTACCTCATGTCCATCCTGTGGATGGTAGTGGCTAGTTTATTGTGTACCTCATATCCATCCTGTGGATGGTAGTGGCTAGTTTATTGTGTACCTCATGTCCATCCTGTGGATGGTAGTGGCTAGGTTATTGTGTACCTCATGTCCATCCTGTGGATGGTAGTGGCTAGTATATTGTGTACCTCATGTCCATCCTGTGGATGGTAGTGGCTAGTTTATTGTGTACCTCATATCCATCCTGTGGATGGTAGTGGCTAATTTATTGTGTACCTCATGTCCATCCTGTGGATGGTAGTGGCTAGTTTATTGTGTACCTCATGTCCATCCTGTGGATGGTAGTGGCTAGTTTATTGTGTACCTCATATCCATCCTGTGGATGGTAGTGGCTAGTTTATTGTGTACCTCATGTCCATCCTGTGGATAGTAGTGGCTAGTTTATTGTGTACCTCATGTCCATCCGGTGGATGGTAGTGGCTAGTTTGTGTACCTCATGTCCATCCTGTGGATGGTAGTGGCTAGTTTATTGTGTACCTCATGTCCATCCTGGGGATGGTAGTGGCTAGTTTATTGTGTACCTCATGTCCATCCTGTGGATGGTAGTGGCTAGTTTGTGTACCTCATATCCATACTGTGGATGGTAGTGGCTAGTTTATTGTGTACTTCATGTCCATCCTGTGGATGGTAGTGGCTAGTTTATTGTGTACCTCATGTCCATCCTGTGGATGGTAGTGGCTAGTTTGTGTACCTCATATCCATCCTGTGGATGGTAGTGGCTAGTTTATTGTGTACCTCATGTCCATCCTGTGGATGGTAGTGGCTAGTTTATTGTGTACCTCATATCCATCCTGTGGATGGTAGTGGCTAGTTTATTGTGTACCTCATGTCCATCCTGTGGATGGTAGTGGCTAGGTTATTGTGTACCTCATGTCCATCCTGTGGATGGTAGTGGCTAGTTTATTGTGTACCTCATGTCCATCCTGTGGATGGTAGTGGCTAGTTTATTGTGTACCTCATATCCATCCTGTGGATGGTAGTGGCTAGTTTATTGTGTACCTCATGTCCATCCTGTGGATGGTAGTGGCTAGTTTATTGTGTACCTCATATCCATCCTGTGGATGGTAGTGGCTAGTTTATTGTGTACCTCATGTCCATCCTGTGGATGGTAGTGGCTAGTTTATTGTGTACCTCATGTTCATCCTGTGGATGGTAGTGGCTAGTTTATTGTGTACCTCATGTCCATCCTGTGGATGGTAGTGGCTAGTTTGTGTACCTCATATCCATCCTGTGGATGGTAGTGGCTAGTTTATTGTGTACCTCATGTCCATCCTGTGGATGGTAGTGGCTAGTTTATTGTGTACCTCATATCCATCCTGTGGATGGTAGTGGCTAGTTTATTGTGTACCTCATGTCCATCCTGTGGATGGTAGTGGCTAGGTTATTGTGTACCTCATGTCCATCCTGTGGATGGTAGTGGCTAGTTTATTGTGTACCTCATGTCCATCCTGTGGATGGAAGTGGCTAGTTTATTGTGTACCTCATGTCCATCCTGTGGATGGTAGTGGCTAGTTTATTGTGTACCTCATGTCCATCCTGGGGATGGTAGTGGCTAGTTTGTGTACCTCATGTCCATCCTGTGGATGGTAGTGGCTAGTTTATTGTGTACCTCATATCCATCCTGTGGATGGTAGTGGCTAGTTTATTGTGTACCTAATGTCCATCCTGTGGATGGTAGTGGCTAGTTTATTGTGTACCTCATATCCATCCTGTGGATGGTAGTGGCTAGTTTATTGTGTACCTCATGTCCATCCTGTGGATGGTAGTGGCTAGGTTATTGTGTACCTCATGTCCATCCTGTGGATGGTAGTGGCTAGTATATTGTGTACCTCATGTCCATCCTGTGGATGGTAGTGGCTAGTTTATTGTGTACCTCATATCCATCCTGTGGATGGTAGTGGCTAATTTATTGTGTACCTCATGTCCATCCTGTGGATGGTAGTGGCTAGTTTATTGTGTACCTCATGTCCATCCTGTGGATGGTAGTGGCTAGTTTATTGTGTACCTCATGTCCATCCTGTGGATGGTAGTGGCTAGTTTATTGTGTACCTCATATCCATCCTGTGGATGGTAGTGGCTAGTTTATTGTGTACCTCATGTCCATCCTGTGGATAGTAGTGGCTAGTTTATTGTGTACCTCATGTCCATCCTGTGGATGGTAGTGGCTAGTTTGTGTACCTCATGTCCATCCTGTGGATGGTAGTGGCTAGTTTATTGTGTACCTCATGTCCATCCTGTGGATGGTAGTGGCTAGTTTATTGTGTACCTCATATCCATCCGGTGGATGGTAGTGGCTAGTTTGTGTACCTCATGTCCATCCTGTGGATGGTAGTGGCTAGTTTATTGTGTACCTCATGTCCATCCTGGGGATGGTAGTGGCTAGTTTATTGTGTACCTCATGTCCATCCTGTGGATGGTAGTGGCTAGTTTGTGTACCTCATATCCATACTGTGGATGGTAGTGGCTAGTTTATTGTGTACTTCATGTCCATCCTGTGGATGGTAGTGGCTAGTTTATTGTGTACCTCATGTCCATCCTGTGGATGGTAGTGGCTAGTTTGTGTACCTCATATCCATCCTGTGGATGGTAGTGGCTAGTTTATTGTGTACCTCATGTCCATCCTGTGGATGGTAGTGGCTAGTTTATTGTGTACCTCATATCCATCCTGTGGATGGTAGTGGCTAATTTATTGTGTACCTCATGTCCATCCTGTGGATGGTAGTGGCTAGGTTATTGTGTACCTCATGTCCATCCTGTGGATGGTAGTGGCTAGTTTATTGTGTACCTCATGTCCATCCTGTGGATGGTAGTGGCTAGTTTATTGTGTACCTCATATCCATCCTGTGGATGGTAGTGGCTAGTTTACTGTGTACCTCATGTCCATCCTGTGGATGGTAGTGGCTAGTTTATTGTGTACCTCATGTCCATCCTGTGGATGGTAGTGGCTAGTTTAGTGTGTACCTCATATCCATCCTGTGGATGGTAGTGGCTAGTTTATTGTGTACCTCATGTCCATCCTGTGGATGGTAGTGGCTAGTTTATTGTGTACCTCATGTCCATCCTGTGGATGGTAGTGGCTAGTTTATTGTGTACCTCATGTCCATCCTGTGGATGGTAGTGGCTAGTTTGTGTACCTCATATCCATCCTGTGGATGGTAGTGGCTAGTTTATTGTGTACCTCATGTCCATCCTGTGGATGGTAGTGGCTAGTTTATTGTGTACCTCATATCCATCCTGTGGATGGTAGTGGCTAGTTTATTGTGTACCTCATGTCCATCCTGTGGATGGTAGTGGCTAGGTTATTGTGTACCTCATGTCCATCCTGTGGATGGTAGTGGCTAGTTTATTGTGTACCTCATGTCCATCCTGTGGATGGTAGTGGGTAGTTTATTGTGTACCTCATATCCATCCTGTGGATGGTAGTGGCTAGTTTACTGTGTACCTCATGTCCATCCTGTGGATGGTAGTGGCTAGTTTATTGTGTACCTCATGTCCATCCTGTGGATGGTAGTGGCTAGTTTATTGTGTACCTCATGTCCATCCTGTGGATGGTAGTGGCTAGTTTGTGTACCTCATGTCCATCCTGTGGATGGTAGTGGCTATTTTGTGTACCTCATATCCATCCTGTGGATGGTAGTGGCTAGTTTATTGTGTACCTCATGTCCATCCTGTGGATGGTAGTGGCTAGTTTATTGTGTACCTCATGTCCATCCTGTGGATGGTAGTGGCTAGTTTATTGTGTACCTCATATCAATCCTGTGGATGGTAGTGGCTAGTTTATTGTGTACCTCATGTCCATCCTGTGGATGGTAGTGGCTAGTTTATTGTGTACCTCATATCCATCCTGTGGATGGTAGTGGCTAGTTTATTGTGTACCTCATGTCCATCCTGGGGATGGTAGTGGCTAGTTTATTGTTCCTCATGTCCATCCTGTGGATGGTAGTGGCTAGTTTGTGTACCTCATATCCATCCTGTGGATGGTAGTGGCTAGTTTGTGTACCTCATATCCATTCTGTGGATGGTAGTGGCTAGTTTATTGTGTACCTCATGTCCATCCTGTGGATGGTAGTGGCTAGTTTATTGTGTACCTCATATCCATCCTGTGGATGGTAGTGGCTAGTTTATTGTGTACCTCATATCCATCCTGTGGATGGTAGTGGCTAGTTTATTGTGTACCTCATGTCCATCCTGTGGATGGTAGTGGCTAGTTTATTGTGTACCTCATGTCCATCCTGTGGATGGTAGTGGCTAGTTTATTGTGTACCTCATGTCCATCCTGTGGATGGTAGTGGCTAGTTTGTGTACCTCATATCCATCCTGTGGATGGTAGTGGCTAGTTTATTGTGTACCTCATGTCCATCCTGTGGATGGTAGTGGCTAATTTATTGTGTACCTCATGTCCATCCTGTGGATGGTAGTGGCTAGTTTATTGTGTACCTCATGTCCATCCTGTGGATGGTAGTGGCTAGTTTATTGTGTACCTCATGTCCATCCTGTGGATGGTAGTGGCTAGTTTATTGTGTACCTCATGTCCATCCTGTGGATGGTAGTGGCTAGTTTATTGTGTACCTCATGTCCATCCTGTGGATGGTAGTGGCTAGTTTATTGTGTACCTCATGTCCATCCTGTGGATGGTAGTGGCTAGTTTATTGTGTACCTCATGTCCATCCTGTGGATGGTAGTGGCTAGTTTATTGTGTACCTCATATCCATCCCGTGGATGGTAGTGGCTAGTTTATTGTGTACCTCATGTCCATCCTGTGGATGGTAGTGGCTAATTTATTGTGTACCTCATATCCATCCTGTGGATGGTAGTGGCTAGTTTATTGTGTACCTCATATCCATCCTGTGGATGGTAGTGGCTAGTTTATTGTGTACCTCATGTCCATCCTGTGGATGGTAGTGGCTAGTTTATTGTGTACCTCATGTCCATCCTGTGGATGGTAGTGGCTAGTTTATTGTGTACCTCATGTCCATCCTGTGGATGGTAGTGGCTAGTTTATTGTGTACCTCATGTCCATCCTGTGGATGGTAGTGGCTAGTTTGTGTACCTCATATCCTAGTTTATTGTGTACCTCATGTCCATCCTGTGGATGGTAGTGGCTAGTTTATTGTGTACCTCATATCCATCCTGTGGATGGTAGTGGCTAGTTTGTGTACCTCATATCCATCCTGTGGACGGTAGTGGCTAGTTTATTGTGTACCTCATATCCATCCTGTGGACGGTAGTGGCTAGTTTGTGTACCTCATATCCATCCTGTGGATGGTTGTGACTAGTTTTCTGTGTACCTCATATTCATGTGAATGGTAGTGGCTAGTTTATTGTGTACCTCATATCCATCCTGTGGATGGTTGTGGCTAGTTTACTGTGTACCTCATATCCATCCTGTGGATGGTAGTGGCTAGTTTATTGTGCACCTCATATCCATCCTGTGGATGGCAGCACAAGAGCATATGGATATTTAATAGGCCTAGGAACTAGGCCCCAAAAGAGTTAACAGGAGCACATCTGGATTTAGATCTATAGTTCACTTATCTGTTACAAGCAAATTTAAGAAATTTGCCTAATGTATCAGGTATCTTATTTTCATTAATAAGACATCTAGACACGACACATCAGTTATTATACTGTCTCTAGGAAACAAGACTTACTAGAAACACACTTAAATCTAGATTCCTAGACACACTTAAATCCTAAACACACTTAAATCTAGATTCCTAGACACACTTAAATCCTAAACACACTTAAATCTAGATTCCTAGACACACTTAAATCCTAAACACACTTAAATCTAGATTCCTAGACACACTTAAATCCTAAACACACTTAAATCTAGATTCCTAGACACACTTAAATCCTAAAGACACTTAAATCTAGATTCCTAGACACACTTAAATCCTAAACACACTTAAATCTAGATTCCTAGACACACTTAAATGCTAAACACACTTAAATCTAGATTCCTAGACACACTTAAATCCTAAACACACTTAAATCTAGATTCCTAGATACACTTAAATCCTAAACACACTTAAATCTAGATTCCTAGACACACTTAAATCCTAAACACACTTAAATCTAGATTCCTAGACACACTTAAATCCTAAACACACTTAAATCTAGATTCCTACACACACTTAAATCCTAAACACACTTAAATCTAGATTCCTAGACACACTTAAATCCTAAACACACTTAAATCTAGATTCCTAGACACACTTAAATGCTAAACACACTTAAATCTAGATTCCTAGACACACTTAAATCCTAAACACACTTAAATCTAGATTCCTAGACACACTTAAATGCTAAACACACTTAAATCTAGATTCCTAGACACACTTAAATCCTAAACACACTTAAATCTAGATTCCTAGACACACTTAAATCCTAAACACACTTAAATCTAGATTCCTAGACACACTTAAATCCTAAACACACTTAAATCTAGATTCCTAGACACACTTAAATCTAGATTCCTAAGTCAAATGTAATATCTAAGAAAATACAGTTTATAATTATGAACCTGCGAGGAGTTAGGAAAAAGGACACAGGTGCAAGTAGAACATAAGAACTTAATGAGGGAAGGAACACTGCAGCAGGCCTACTGGCCCATGCGAAGCCAGTAACGTTTCACTCTCCAGGAGTTTTGTCAAGCCATTTGTTTACGAAGGCAAATATAACCCAGTGTTAAAACAGCAATAAATGGCAGAAGAAAGAAAAAAACAGCTTTTAATACAACGTTTCACCCAGTGAGGGAATAATTAACCACCACATAAAGCTCTCACAGTGGGCGAAACATCACATAAAAGATTTACTGATTGAGAATACCATTTTATACCACCAACTGAGACGTAAACATCGCACAAATAACTTGGGCATAGAAGAGCGAAACTAACATCGACGTTTCGGTCTGACATGGACCATTTACAAAGTCACACTGTAAAGTGCCTTTTCGTTCCATTTCGAGGCACAAACAAGAACAACACTGGAAGTCTCCGACGAGGAGTCATTCCCAACAACTATTAACACGGTATCGCTTTTTGAGTTGGAATCCAAGTCAATTCCAGTCAATCCGAGTCAATCTGAGTCAACTCATTCCTGGTGGTGAGGACGGGAGACAGGAACAATAATGCTGTTTCTTTTACCCTGATGTTTTCTCGTTAATTTTTTAAAACTCTCTCGATGCAGCAGAACCACAGTGCAACCCTCAGAGGAATCGTTTGTCTTCTGTGTCTTACCTGGAGTATACCAGGAGGGTATTCCGGGGGTCAACGTCCCCGCGGCCCTGTCCTTGACCAGGCTTCCCGGTGGATCAGAGCCTGATCAACCAGGCGGTTACTGCTGGTCACATGTCCAACGTAGGAACCACAGCCTGGCTGATCAGGTAGTGACATTAGGTATCTGTCCATCTCCCTCTTGAAGACAACCAGGGGTCCATTGGCAATGCCCCTTATGGCTGGTGGGAGGCTGTTGAACAGTCTTGGGCCCCGGACACTTAGTGTTTTCCTTTAGTGTATCAGTGGCGCCCCAACTGTGACCTGACAATAGTTCACATCGATTTTTTTAGTGAATTGTTAAAGTTACAGCATTGTGACTTATTCCTTACACAACAATATGAAATATATTGTTGCGAGCACAACCTGCCTAGCATGGTCTAATTGGCCTATTGGCCTGCTCTATGGTCATGTTCTTTTATGAATAGCATACAAACAGCCTCACAACTTGACCACTGACCCCTGACTCAGGGGTTACAAATTCACACTTTAAATTGTGTATGATAGTGGCTACCCAGGACAAAGTTCTGTGAACTAGACACATCTGCAACTCTTGGGTATCTTTAATGAGGAAACGTTTCGCCACACAGTGGCTTCATCAGTCCATACAAAGGAGAATCGTGAAGAACAGGAGGAGTCTGAGGTAATCAGTCCCTCAGCCTTGAGTCGATTCGTCTACAAAGTTCTATCGTGGGTTACTAACTTAACACTGACACTAAGTACTATTATTATTATTACTATTGTCATACTATTATCAATAATTATAATTTATAATTTACTATTTATTAATTAAATTACATTATTACTATATGTAATTTTTATAGTTTTTTATAATTACTATAATTAAAACCAAGTGATCATTATTACCAGGTGCACAATAGGCCTACTTAATATAGGCCTCATAAATTAGAAAAAAGTTATTTTATGGAGGTATGGGAAGAATAATATAGAATAAAGTGCTGGAGATCACGTTGAACATTTCTCCTCGAAAGTTAACATCACGGGAGGAATATATCATCAGCGTTGTTATTCCTGTCTGTCTATAGGAACGACAGTCTGGTACAGTTTCGAAATTTTGTTGAGAAGGAAGTCGAAAATTTAAAATATCGTGTTGTTGCTGTGTGTACTCACCTAATTGTGGTTGTAGGGGTCGATTCACAGCTCCTGGCCCCGCCCCTTCACTGGTCGCTACTAGGTCCACTCTCTCCCTGCTTCAAGAGACTTGTCGTACCTTTTATTAAAGTTATGTATGGATCCTGCCTCCACTATATCACTCTCCACATTCACTTCCTGAAAAGTCTGTGGCTGAAAAAATACTTCCTAACATCCCTGTGACTCATCTGAGTTTCCAGCTTCCAGTTGTGACACCTTATTGCTGTGTCACATCTCTGGAACATCCTGTCTCTGTCCACCTTGTCAATTCATCTCAGTATTTCATACGTCGTTATCATGTCCCTCCCCCTATCTCTTCTGTCCTCCAGTGTCGTCAGGTCGAGTTCCTTTAACCTCTCCTCGTAGGACATACCCCTTAGCTCCGGGACTAGTCTTGTTGCAAACCTTTCCACTTTATCCAATTTCTGGTGTGTGTGTGTGTGTGTGTGTGTGTGTGTGAGAGAGAGAGAGAGAGAGAGAGAGGGAGAGAGAGAGAGAGAGAGAGAGAGAGAGAGAGAGAGAGAGAGGGAGAGAGAGAGAGAGAGAGAGAGACTAACCCACATTCAGCAGTATACAAAAAAAAAAAAAAACTTTTTGGTCTACTCGAACCCTTTAGGGTCTCTCTCTCTCTCTCTCTCTCTCTCTCTCTCTCACAGTAACATACCTTCATATATCAGCAACCAATATGCAACATCACCGTGCTGCAATGTGCAGTCTCCTGCACTACATAAACCCAACACACTTACGCTTAAAACAATTAAAACACATCTGACTTTAACGCGAGGAAATTCTGTTCATTAGGTCCATTATCCCGACGATAAAACACAGGAAACCTGACCAAGTCTCCCTCCCTCTCTCCACTAATTGACTTTCTCCACGCGATTAAGGTACCAGCAGTGAAAACTACACAGAAATATACACTCCACTCAAACAACACATGTACAATACACGATTTCAGTTAACATATATATATATATATATATATATATATATATATATATATATATATATATATATATATATATATATATATATATATGTCGTGCCGAATAGGCAGAACTTGCGATCTTGGCTTAAATAGCAACGCTCATCTTGCCATATAGGACAAGTGAAAATTTGTGTATGCAATAATTTCGCCAAAATCATTCTGAACCTAACGAAAAAAAATATATTTCACTGTGTTTGTTTAGTATTAAATTATTGTAAACAAATCTAAAATATATTTAGTTGGGTTAGGCTAAAATAAATTGTTCTTGTTATAATAAGGTTAGGTAAGTTTTCTAAGTTCCTTTTGGTGCAAAATTATAAATTTTTTACATTAACATTACTGAAAAAAATATATCTTTAAACTTATAAGAGAAAATTTTAGAAAGTACTTAATTTTAAATGAATTCTTGCTAATTGACCAGTTTTTCATATTTTGGCACGACATATATATATATATATATATATATATATATATATATATATATATATATATATATATATATATATATATATATATATATAAAATATATATATATATATATATTATATATATATATATATATTTTATATATATATATATATATATTTTTGTTTGTGTGTGTGTGTTTGTGTCAGGAAGTGGTACAATCTGGATCTTGAAGTGGTAGAGGCGGGATTCAAACATTGCTTTAAGAAGAGGTACGACAAGGCTCTTGTAGCAGAGACAGTGAAGCTAGTAGCGATCAGGGAAATGGTAGGGAAAGGATTTGTGACTCGACCCATGCAACCACAACTAGGTGAGTACACACCGAGGTACGATGACCCGAGAAAAGAGGACACACCTTCACCGTCATTCCTTCGTTTCGTCCCAAAAACTGCTGATACCACAGTTCAGATATTCAAA
>NC_091388.1:10519317-10523852 GCF_038502225.1 Cherax quadricarinatus | reverse complement strand
CCCTCCTGTCCTCCAGTGTCGTCAGTCCAATTTCCCTCAACCTTTCTTCGTAGGACAATCCCCGTAGCTCTGGGACTAGTTTTGTTGCAAACCTTGGCACTTTCTCTAATTTCTTGACGTGCTTGACTAGGTGTGAATTCCAAACTGGTGCTGCATACTCCAGTATGGGCCTGACGTAGATGGTGTATAGAGTCTTAAACGAATCCTTACTGAGGTATCGGAACGCTATCCGTAGGTTTGCCAGGCGCCCGTATGCTGCAGCAGTTATCTGATTGATGTGTGCCTCAGGAGATATGCTCGGTGTTATACTCACCCCAGATCTTTTTCCTTGAGTGAAGTTTGCAGTCTTTGGCCATCTAAACTATATTGTGTCTGCGGTCTTCTTTGCCCTTCCCCAATCTTCATGACTTTGCATTTGGCAGGATTAAATTCAAGGAGCCAGTTGCTGGACCAGGCTTGTAGTCTGTCCAGGTCTCTTTGTAGTCCTGCCTGATCCTCATCCGATTTGATTCTTCTCATTAACTTCACATCATCTGCAAACAAGGACACTTCTGAGTCTATCCTATGTGTGTATGTGTACTCACCTAGCTGTGGTTGCAAGGGTCGATTTACAGCTCCTGGCTCCTGTGTGTGTGTGTGTGTGTGTGTGTGTGTGTGTGTGTGTGTGTGTGTGTGTGTGTGTGGAGCCTGTAAAGAACACGTATCAGCAGAACAGTCAGAAGAAACTGTAAAGTCAATGTACCCTACAATAAGTATACACAGTATATAGTAGTAATAGCAGTGATAGTAATAGTAGAAGCAGTAATAGTAGCAGCAACAACAATAGTAGCAGTGACAGTAGTAGTAATAGTAGTAGTATCAGTTGTAGTAATAGTTATACTAACAGTAGTAGTAACGTAATGTTGTTATTCTCTATTTCCTCTCTTATAACAACGACTCATGTATAGAGAAAATCCCCCGTCTCTCTCTCTCTCTCTCTCTCCCTTTACTCCCTCTCTGCGTTTCCCCTCTTCCTCCTCCTACTTCCTCAAACATTTAAAGATCCTGCGTACAAACTCACGTCGGAAGTCATTCTTGTTCCTCTCTTCCTGTCTCCATTCCTTCGCTTTCCAAATTAAAGCTAACTTCCCCTGGCAAACAACACAAGCAGTGTAGAGAGCAAGAAAGAGGGAGAGAGGGAGGGGAAGATAGAGGAAGATGAATGGCGATTGAAAGGAAGAGGAAAGGATGGAAGGGGAAAAGATAGAGGGAGATAGATGACAATTAAAAGGATGGAGAAAGAAAGAGAGAAAGAGAGAAAGAGAGAGAGAGAGAGAGAGAGAGAGAGAGAGAGAGAGAGAGAGAGAGAGAGAGAGAGAGAGAGAGAGAGAGAGAGAGAGAGAGAGAGAGAGTTATTTGCTACACTATTCTATATGATAGTTACACAGTGGGAACACCAGCAGTGTTGCTACACTATTCTATATGATAGTTACACAGTGGTAACACCAGCAGTGTGTTGCTACACTATTCTATATGATAGTTACACAGTGGGAACACCAGCAGTGTTGCTACACTATTCTATATGATAGTTACACAGTGGTAACACCAGCAGTGTTGCTACACTATTCTATATGATAGTTACACAGTGGTAACACCAGCAGTGTTGCTACACTATTCTATATGATAGTTACACAGTGGGAACACCAGCAGTGTTGCTACACTATTCTATATGATAGTTACACAGTGGAAACACCAGCAGTGTTGCTACACTATTCTATATGATAGTTACACAGTGGGAACACCAGCAGTGTTGCTACACTATTCTATATGATAGTTACACAGTGGAAACACCAGCAGTGTTGCTACACTATTCTATATGATAGTTACACAGTGGTAACACCAGCAGTGTTGCTACACTATTCTACATGATAGTTACACAGTGGTAACACCAGCAGTGTTGCTACACTATTCTACATGATAGTTACACAGTGGTAACACCAGCAGTGTTGCTACACTATACTACATGATACACAGTATTAACACCGTCCTTGTATACACACTGCTTAATGCATACACGTCAATATACACCCCCTCGTTGTATATACACTTCATATAAATTAATGAATATATTCTCCGCGGTGTACTCCATTTCCCAGTGCATAATCGACAGACATCCCTCCAAAATACACAAAGTGAAACGTGAGTCTCCCAAACAGAAATATTCTGGGAATATGAAATATAACAGACGAGCAATGAGACAAAAGAAAGTGAAGGGTTGGTTAATTATTCAACGAGTCAAAAAACCCATTAAGATTCTTAATGAAATGTCGCATGCTTTGATACGCCTATGTACGATAGATGGGGTGGTGATACTATGGCTTTGTGCCCACCTGCTTCTGCACACTGTGTGCTATGTTGTCCTATATACACACTATATATATATATATATATATATATATATATATATATATATATATATATATATATATATATATATATATGTCGTGCCGAATATGTAAAACTGGTCAATTAGCAAGAACTCATTTAAAATTAAGTCCTTTCTGAAATTTTCTCTTATACTTTTAAACATATATTTTTTTCATTAATGTTAATGTAAAAATTTTTAATTTTGCACCAAAAGAATCTTAGAAAACTTACCAAACCTTATTATAACAAGAACAATTTATTTTAGCTTAACACAACTAAATATATTTTAGATTTGTTTACAATAATTTAATACTAAACAAACCCAGTGAAATATATTTTTTTTGTTAGGTTTAGAATGATTTTGGAGAAATTATTGCATACACAAATTTTCACTTGTCCTATATGGCAAGATGAACGTTGCTATTTAAGCCAAGATCGCAAGTTCTGCCTATTCGGCACGACATTATATATATATATATATATATATATATATATATATATATATATATATATATATATATATATATATATATCGTGCCGAATAGGTAAAATTGGTCAATTATCAAGAACTCGTTTAAAATTAAGTTCTTTCTAAAATTTTCTCTTATACGTTTAAAGATATATATTTCTAATTACGGTAATGTAAAAATTAATAATTTTGTACCAAAAGAACCTTAGAAAACTTACCTGACCTTATTATAAGAAGAGCAATTTAATTTAGCCTAATCTAAATATATTTTAGATAAGTTTACAATAATTTAATAATAAACACAATGAAATATATTTTTTTTTCGTTAGATTCAGAATTTTTTTTTCGAAATTATAGCATACACAAATTATCGCTTGTCTTATTCGGCAAGAGGAGCGTTGCTATTTAAGCCAAAATAGCAAGTTTTACCTATTCGGCACGACATATACACACACTTTATTAACCTATTTGTTTTTAAGGGGTTCGAGTTTTGGACTCCTGAACCCTGTCATACCTCTTCTTGAAGCTGTGTATGGAGGTCCCACGTCCACTGCATTCCACTTACCTACGGAATTGTAAACAAATTACTAAATTAATCTCAGGTAAATGCTTTGCAAAGATCAAATCTAATATCTTTGAATACGGAAATACACAAAACCAGGCCACCAGGCCCGGTGGCCCGGTGGCCTGGTGGCTAAAGCTCCCGCTTCACACACGGAGGGCCCGGGTTCGATTCCCGGCGGGTGGAAACATTTCGACACGTTTCCTTACACCTGTTGTCCTGTTCACCTAGCAGCAAATAGGTACCTGGGTGTTAGTCGACTGGTGTGGGTGGCATCCTGGGGGACAAGATTAAGGACCACAATGGAAATAAGTTAGACAGTCCTCGATGACGCACTGACTTTCTTGGGTTATCCTGGGTGGCTAACCCTCCTGGGTTAAAAATCCGAACGAAATCTTATCTTATCTAACCCAGACTTTGGAGAAAGAACTTAAGAGAACGTTTCGATCCTTCCAGAGCCATTATCAAGTTAACTGCGACTTTACCATGGCCCAGTTAGGACAGAAATGTAGTGAAAAATCTTATCTAATTTCTTTTTGCTAAATATACAACTTATCACTTATCAGGAGAGATAGGGGGGGATATGATAACGACATATAAAATACTGAGAGGATTTGACAAGGTGGACAGAGACAGGATGTTCCAGAGATGTGACACAGTAACAAGGTGTCACAGATAGTAGTTAAAGACTCAGATGAATCACAGGGATGTTAGGAAGTATTTCTTCAGTTACAGAGTTGTCAGGAAGTGGAATAGTCTGGGAAGTGATGTAGTGGAGGCAGGATCCATACATAGCTTTAAATAGAGGTATGATAAAGCTCATGGAGCAGGAAGAGTGACCCAGTAGCCGCCAGTGAAGAGACGGATCCAGGAGCTGTGATTCGACCCCTGCAACCACAATTAGGTGAGTACTGCCAGAAATACTGTTTATTCTATATAACTACTGTATAAAATCATCAGAAATAAACCTTATATTCAGTTTTGATTTTGTGAAAAAACACATTTTGGATTGCTGTCGTTTACGATTTATTTTTAATTTCCAACAAATATCTACGTCAGTGGCCTTATATCTTAAAAAATTAAATCTCTTACGTAAGA
>NC_091388.1:10504317-10511817 GCF_038502225.1 Cherax quadricarinatus | reverse complement strand
TGTGTAGGGTAACGAGGACCAAATTCTAGAAACAACTGGCATGTGTGGGTGACCTGTGACCCAAGTTATTGACCACCATTCCAAACATCTTGGAATGGTTCTGATAACTAGGAAAAACCTCAGAGGTGTTTCAGATCCGATATTACACTGATATTATCTAATTTTGAAGTATTATCACCTGTGATATTATACTCTAATATTACCACCAGTGATATTATACTCTAATATTACCACCAGTGATATTATACTCTAATATTACCACCAGTGATATTATACTCTAATATTACCACCAGTGATATTATACTCTAATATTACCACCAGTGATATTATACTCTAATATTACCACCAGTGATATTATACTCTAATATTACCACCAGTGATATTATACTCTAATATTACCACCAGTGATATTATACTCTAATATTACCACCTGTGATATTATACTCTAATATTACCACCAGTGATATTATACTCTAATATTACCACCTGTGATATTATACTCTAATATTACCCTTTTCGTCACCTTTGGATAGCCCCCTTTCATCAGTGCTTTCCTAAATGACAGGAAAGGGACTGAAAACCCATTACCTTCCTCGAAAACAAGTTTCTCCAGAAACCAGCACATTTCGCCCCCATCCTGGTCTATCTTCAGTCTTTCTTAAAATCCTTAACATTAAAAAAAAATCGCAGGGAACATCCAAATCCACAATTTTCATTGTTTGCTCCGACTTGTACAAACAAAGCCTCATTTGGGTCCAGTGTTCGGTTGTTTGGGTGCCTTTGTACACCTTTGTCTGTCTGATGCAAAGGCAAGGCTATTACCCTTTGTTCAGAGTCCAGGGAAGTATCGTGTAGTCATTATACATTAAGTGAGACATGGCAAGATGAGAAACAGTGCTTATGTGATATATCTTAGCAAACAATGAGAAACATGTCAGAGAGAGAGAGAGAGAGAGAGAGAGAGAGAGAGAGAGAGAGAGAGAGAGAGAGAGAGAGAGAGAGAGAGAGAGAAGCTGATGTAACAGCTCTTGGCTTGTAAATAAAGTTAGGGATACAAGGAAAAGACTGTAGAACTACAGAAAAAAGGCGGGGTAATCAGTCCCTCAGCCCTGGAGTTGGCGAAGACGACACTACTGGTCACTGATACTACTGAGAAACCTTCCTGCCTGTGTTTCACAGTCTTTAAGACTACGTTGATCCTCACCAACTCCAAGACTGAGGGACTGATTACCTCATCTTCTGTTTATATTTCTACAGTCTTCACTCCAAACCAACAGATACAGATACTAATGCCGGAAAAAAAATCCCCCCCAGTACCAACAATACCACCAGTCCGATAACATTCTTCTTTGCAAATATACAGGGTCTAAAGCCAGCAACAAACAACAAAATACCTTTCATCCGTGGACTGCTTGCAGAGGCAAAGGCAATGTTCGCGGCTTTCACTGAGACCCACATAAAGGATCACTTGGACAACGAAATATGGATCCCAGGTTACAACCTATACAGATGTGACAGAGTGAACAGGCAAAAGGGGGGGGGGGGGTTGGCCTGTACATTGCAGAGTCACTTGTTTGCACAGAACTGCTTAATGCCTCAAATGATGTAGTGGAAGTTTTAGCAGTAAAGGTCGAGAACCAAAACCTAGTCATTGTGGTAGTCTACAAGCCTCCGGATGCAACATCCCAGCAATTCCAGGAACAGCTGTTAAAAATTGACCACTGTCTGGAAAATCTTCCAGCTCCTGCACCCAACATCTTGCTCCTGGGGGATTTCAATTTAAGGCACCTAAAATGGAGGAATATAGCAAATAATATTGTTGCAGTAATAACACCAGGAGGCAGCTCTGATGAAAACTCACACTCACACGAGCTTTTAAATCTCTGCACAAAATTCAATTTAAACCAGCAAATAATAGAGCCTACTAGACTGGAGAATACACTAGACCTCATCTTCACTAACAATGATGATCTGATAAGAAATGTCACCATATCAAAAACAATATACTCAGATCACAACATAATTGAGGTTCAGACACGTATGCGCGGAGCCCCAGACCGACATAATGAGACTAGCCACGAGGGAGCATTCACCAAATTCAACTTCAATAACAAAAACATAAAGTGGGACCAAGTAAACCAAGTCCTAACCGATATAAGCTGGGAAGATATACTAAGCAACACAGACCCCAACTTATGCCTAGAACAGATTAACTCGGTGGCACTCGATGTATGCACAAGGCTTATTCCTCTAAGAAAAAGGAGGAGTAGATGTAAAATAGAAAGAGACAGGCGCTCCCTTTACAGGCGACGGAAAAGAATAACAGAGCGGCTAAAAGAGGTCAATATATCTGAAATGCGTAGGGAGACACTGGTCAGAGAAATAGCAAGCATCAAACTTAAGCTAAAAGAATCCTTTAGGAGTCAGGAATCGCGGGAAGAACTAAAAGCCATAAATGAAATCGAAAGAAACCCAAAGTATTTCTTCTCCTATGCCAAATCAAAATCGAGAACAACGTCCAGTATTGGGCCCCTACTTAAACAAGATGGGTCCTACACAGATGACAGCAAGGAAATGAGTGAGCTACTCAAGTCCCAATATGACTCAGTTTTTAGCAAGCCGCTAACCAGACTGAGAGTCGAAGATCAAAATGAATTTTTTATGAGAGAGCCACAAAATTTGATTAACACAAGCCTATCCGATGTTATCCTGACGCCAAATGACTTCGAACAGGCGATAAATGACATGCCCATGCACTCTGCCCCAGGGCCAGACTCATGGAACTCTGTGTTCATCAAGAACTGCAAGAAGCCCCTATCACGAGCCTTTTTCATCCTATGGAGAGGGAGCATGGACACGGGGGTCGTCCCACAGTTACTAAAAACAACAGACATAGCCCCACTCCACAAAGGGGGCAGTAAAGCAACAGCAAAGAACTACAGACCAATAGCACTAACATCCCATATCATAAAAATCTTTGAAAGGGTCCTAAGAAGCAAGATCACCACCCATCTAGAAACCCATCAGTTACACAACCCAGGGCAACATGGGTTTAGAACAGGTCGCTCCTGTCTGTCTCAACTATTGGATCACTACGACAAGGTCCTAAATGCACTAGAAGACAAAAAGAATGCAGATGTAATATATACAGACTTTGCAAAAGCCTTCGACAAGTGTGACCATGGCGTAATAGCGCACAAAATGCGTGCTAAAGGAATAACAGGAAAAGTCGGTCGATGGATCTATAATTTCCTCACTAACAGAACACAGAGTAGTCGTCAACAGAGTAAAGTCCGAGGCAGCTACGGTGAAAAGCTCTGCTCCACAAGGCACAGTACTCGCTCCCATCTTGTTCCTCATCCTCATATCCGACATAGACAAGGATGTCAGCCACAGCACCGTGTCTTCCTTTGCAGATGACACCCAAATCTGCATGACAGTGTCTTCCATTGCAGACACTGCAAGGCTCCAGGCGGACATCAACCAAATCTTTCAGTGGGCTGCAGAAAACAATATGAAGTTCAACGATGAGAAATTTCAATTACTCAGATATGGTAAACATGAGGAAATTAAATCTTCATCAGAGTACAAAACAAATTCTGGCCACAAAATAGAGCGAAACACCAACGTCAAAGACCTGGGAGTGATCATGTCGGAGGATCTCACCTTCAAGGACCATAACATTGTATCAATCGCATCTGCTAGAAAAATGACAGGATGGATAATGAGAACCTTCAAAACTAGGGAGGCCAAGCCCATGATGACACTCTTCAGGTCACTTGTTCTATCTAGGCTGGAATATTGCTGCACACTAACAGCACCTTTCAAGGCAGGTGAAATTGCCGACCTAGAAAATGTACAGAGAACCTTCACGGCGCGCATAACGGAGATAAAACACCTCAATTACTGGGAGCGCTTGAGGTTCCTAAACCTGTATTCCCTGGAACGCAGGAGGGAGAGATACATGATTATATACACCTGGAAAATCCTAGAGGGACTAGTACCGAACTTGCACACGAAAATCACCCACTACGAAAGCAAAAGACTTGGCAGACGATGCACCATCCCCCCAATGAAAAGCAGGGGTGTCACTAGCACGTTAAGAGACCATACAATAAGTGTCAGGGGCCCGAGACTGTTCAACTGCCTCCCAGCACACATAAGGGGGATTACCAACAGACCCCTGGCAGTCTTCAAGCTGGCACTGGACAAGCACCTAAAGTCAGTTCCTGATCAGCCGGGCTGTGGCTCGTACGTTGGTTTGCGTGCAGCAACAGCCTGGTTGATCAGGCTCTGATCCACCAGGAGGCCTGGTCACAGACCGGGCCGCGGGGGCGTTGACCCCCGGAACTCTCTCCAGGTAAACTCCAGGTAAACATTATGTCCTTGTATTGTATTGATAAAGCCACTGGAGGGCGAAACGTCAACAGATACCCAGATGTTGTACATGTGAGTAATTCTTCGTCAATCCAATAAAGAGAAGAACGTCGGAACTTCTTGTTGCTTGGTTCTCTCCATGTTTACATCTATGGCCGCTGTTATTTTGGGGTAAATTACTCCTTCTAATTATATACGTTTAGAGAATTTTCTTGACGTTTTAATGAGGTAAAACTAATGATAACCCAACTCTCTCTCTCTCTCTCTCTCTCTCTCTCTTGCTGTCGTTCTTTATAGACCTCGCTCACTCTATGTTCTCTATTTCTCTTCCCCTAAGTGTGAGTGTGTGTGTGTGTGTGTGTGTGTGTGTGTGTGTGTGTGTACTCACCTAGTTACTCACCTAGTTGAGGTTGCGGGGGTCGAGTCCGAGCTCCTGGCCCCGCCTCTTCACTGATCGCTACTAGGTCACTCTCCCTGAGCCGTGAGCTTTATCGTACCTCTGCTTAAAGCTATGTATGGATCCTGCCTCCACTACATCGCTTCCCAAACTATTCCACTTACTGACTACTCTGTGGCTGAAGAAATACTTCCTAACATCCCTGTGATTCATCTGTGTCTTTAGCTTCCAACTGTGTCCCCTTGTTACTGTGTCCAATCTCTGGAACATCCTGTTTTTGTCCACCTTGTCAATTCCTCTCAGTATTTTGTATGTCGTTATCATGTCCCCCCTATCTCTCCTGTCCTCCAGTGTCGTCAGGTTGATTTCCCTTAACCTCTCCTCGTAGGACATACCTCTTAGCTCTGGGACTAGTCTTGTTGCAAACCTTTGCACTTTCTCTAGTTTCTTTACGTGCTTGGCTAGGTGTGGGTTCCAAACTGGTGCCGCATACTCCAATATGGGCCTAACGTATACGGTGTACAGGGTCCTGAACGATTCCTTATTAAGATGTCGGAATGCTGTTCTGAGGTTTGCTAGGCGCCCATATGCTGCAGCAGTTATTTGGTTGATGTGCGCTTCAGGAGATGTGCCTGGTGTTATACTCACCCCAAGATCTTTTTCCTTGAGTGAGGTTTGTAGTCTCTGACCCCCTAGACTGTACTCCGTTTGCGGCCTTCTTTGCCCTTCCCCAATCTTCATGACTTTGCACTTGGTGGGATTGAACTCCAGGAGCCAATTGCTGGACCAGTTCTGCAGCCTGTCCAGATCCCTTTGTAGTTCTGCCTGGTCTTCGATCGAGTGTATTCTTCTCATCAACTTCACGTCATCTGCAAACAGGGACACCTCAGAGTCTATTCCTTCCGTCATGTCGTTCACAAATACCAGAAACAGCACTGGTCCTAGGACTGACCCCTGCGGGACCCCGCTGGTCACAGGTGCCCACTCTGACACCTCGCCACGTACCATGACTCGCTGCTGTCTTCCTGACAAGTATTCCCTGATCCATTGTAGTGCCTTCCCTGTTATCCCTGCTTGGTCCTCCAGTTTTTGCACCAATCTCTTGTGTGGAACTGTGTCAAACGCCTTCTTGCAGTCCAAGAAAATGCAATCCACCCACCCCTCTCTCTCTTGTCTTACTGCTGTCACCATGTCATAGAACTCCAGTAGGTTTGTGACACAGGATTTCCCGTCCCTGAAACCATGCTGGCTGTGTGTGTGTGTGTGGGTGCGTGTGTGTGTGTGTGTGTGTGTGTGTGTGTTCACCTAATTGTAGTTACAGGGGTGAAGACTCAGCTCCTGGCCCCGCCTCTTCACTGATCGCTACTAGGTCCTCTCTGCTTCCTGAGCTTTATCATACCTCGTCTCAAAGCTATGTATGGTTCCTGCCTCCACTACACCACTTGCTAGGCTATTCCACTTCCTGACGACTCTATGAGACTGAAGAAATACTTCCTAACATCCCTCTGACTCGTCTGAGTCTTCAGTTTCCAATTGTGACACCTTGTTTCTGTGTCCCATCTCTGGAACATCCTGTCTCTATCCATCTTATCTACTCCACGCATTATTTTGTATGTCGTTATCATGTCTCCCCTGACCCGCCTGTCCTCCAGTGTCGTCAGTCCGATTTCCCTCAACCTTTCTTCGTAGGACAATCCCCTGAGCTCCGGAACTAGCCTTGTTGCAAACCTTTGTACTTTCTCTAATTCCTTGACGTGCTTGACCAGGTGTGTGTGTGTGTGTGTGTGTGTGTGTGTGTTTTCCTACATTATCATACATCATTATATACTAACAACATCATTATACACTTTGAAGGAGAGTTGAGGGCGGCAGCATCATTATACCCACAGTGTAAAGCGGTTCCTACTCTTGAATGCGACTTTGGATTCTATTTATCAACGCACGCTGGGTGTCGTAGGATCAAACCCTGTGTTGCCTCACCTTACTTACCCAGACAATTTTATTCCAGTCCTGTTTACATTCCTGACTCTCTTCTTCTTTCTTAAAACTTGTCTCCACGTAATTGTGGGATCCAGGGATGGGCTGGAGGTAGTAATGAGGGAGATCAGAGATGCTGTGGGATAGGTATGAGGGGAAAATACAAGTCTGGGAGATCAGGTAAATGGTATAAGCAAGACAACACTGGCATCTTTGGTCTGGGCGAGTCAGACTGGCTGCAAGGCATACAGGCTGCAACACTCACCATTCTCACTTAATATAAAGAAATCCTGTCCCCCACCAATTCCATTCCACTGGCATATCGAATACACCAGTAAGAAACCTTCCAATGAGCTCTCTTTCACCCGCAGGTTTCTAAAGGAAGAAACCTAGCTTAAAAAAACAGACTGTTGACAAAAATCCGTGGCATGGCAACTCCTCCATAAGAGCTGGTTCCTTAACCCGGGTATTATTATTTACAGCAAATATCCTATGGCCCGTAGTTGATGCTATAACTGATACTGCTCATTTAATACACTCGATCTCTCCCTGGCAGTCAGGGAAGAGGATCCAATCCGTGATGTAGTTGTAGATTTTCCTGGGCAGTGACTAGCAGGAGGAGAGGAGAGGAAAAAGGAAACAAGTGGATGAAATGAGGGTTTTATCTTGTTCCAAGTATCGGGGTTGGTCAGTGGAAGCTTTGGTAAACACGAAGCCTAGTCTCACACCCCTTGTTATGCTAGTTCCTC
>NC_091388.1:10486817-10499317 GCF_038502225.1 Cherax quadricarinatus | reverse complement strand
ACCCCAGGTTTACTGAAGCAGCGATTCGGTGGGACACCCTTACAGATTCCTCCAGTAGACCAGCTCCTCCCAAAGAACACAAACAGTCCCACTGGGACAAACCGATCATGGAAAAAATCGCCAACACAATGCTCTCCAATGCCTCAGGAAAGGACAAAGCTCGTCTCCTGGCAGTGAAGGCACCACACTCAGGAGATTTCCTGTTAGCTGTTCCCAATTCCTCCTTGGGCACTCGACTAGACCCACAGGTCATTCGGATTGGTGTTGCTCTTCGCCTAGCCGCCCCCATCCTCACCGAACATAGGTGTATTTGCGGCAGGGCGACAGCTGATCAATTCGGACTTCATGCTCTCGTGTGTCACACAGCAGAAGGGAAGTATGCCAGGCATGAGGAGGTCATTGACATCATAAAGAGAAGCCTCGCCACAGCCCGTTGCCCAGCTCAACGGGAACCCCAAGTGCAGAGGTCTGACGGAAGTCAAAAGCGTCCTGATGGAGCCACTATGCTACCTTGGAAGGATGGAAAGCAGATTGCCTGGGACTACATATGTGCCGCCACATTGGCAGACACCTACTTGCCATACTCCGTAGTGGAAGGGGGTGGAGCTGCCAGCCACAGGGAGACCCAGAAGATCCGCAAATATGAAGACCTTCCCCCTTGCTATAACTTCATCCCAATAGGGTCAGAGACCCTTGGAGCATGGGGCAAGTGTGCTCTAAAGTTCCTAATAGAGCTGGGTGAAAAGCTCATCATAGAAACCAAGGACCACAGGGCGACCAGCTTCCTCTTTCAGAGACTCAGTGTTGCAATCCAGAGAGGAAATGCCTGCAGCATTCTGGGCACGCGGCCCACCGCCGGGGAGCTGGACGAAGTATTCGAGATGTAGCTCTGAGTTACCTATGTTGGTTTACTTTCTATCGTATTTTTGTGAATGTTTTGTCAATGTATTTTGTCTTTAAATAATGTATATATATATATATATATATATATATATATATATATATATATATATATATATATATATATATATATATATATATATATATATATATATATGTCGTGCCGAATATGTAAAACTGGTCAATTAGCAAGAACTCATTTAAAATTAAGTCCTTTCTAAAATTTTCTCTTATAAGTTTAAAGATATATTTTTTTCATTAATGTTGATGTAAAAATTTATAATTTTGCACCAAAAGAATCTTAGAAAACTTACCTAACCTTATTATAACAAGAACAATTTATTTTAGCCTAACCCAACTAAATATATTTTAGATTTGTTTACAATAATTTAATACTAAACAAACACAGTGAAATATATTTTTTTCGTTAGGTTCAGAATGATTTTGGCGAAATTATTGCATACACAAATTTTCACTTGACCTATATGGCAAGATGAACATTGCTATTTAAGCCAAGATCGCAAGTTCTGCCTATTCGGCACGACATTATATATATATATATATATATATATATATATATATATATATATATATATATATATATATATATATATATATATATATATATATATATATATATATATATATATATATATATATATATATATATATATATATATATATAAACTCTTACATACCTCTTTAAGGCATTGAAAGAGAAGCAGAATACAGATGTAGTACACACTGAGTTTACACTAAGTGTTAGAGACCCACGATTCTTCAACACCCTGGCTGTCTTCAAGAGAACTCGACAGATTCTTCAAGACAGCTCCTGGTCAGCCGGGTTGTGGTGCATATGTTGAACTACGGGTGGCAGGCACAAACAACTCGACCGATCGGACCAGCAACCAGGAGGCCTGATCTCTGACCAGGCCACGGGGGCGTTGACCCCCGAAATCGACTCGACGTAAACTCCAGGTAAACCTCGAATACTGTTTTTCCAAAGTTTTATACACCTTAAAAACCTCGGTATACATAACCCTTCTCTCTCAATACATAGAAATATACACACTATGTATATCTTTGAAGTATAACTATCCCACAAGTCCCTTGTACCTTAACTACGTGTGTATAACAATTATATACATCTAAATAAATTTAATTCATGATAGTGTGACCAGTTTAATGTGTATACAGTGTAGTGTGTGACCAGTTTAGTGTGTATATAGTGTATCGACTGTGACCACCTCGGCATGTAGTGTGTATAGATTGTGACCACCTCGGCATGTAGTGTGTATAGATTGTGACCACCTGGGCATGTAGTGTGTATAGATTGTGACCACCTCTGCATGTAGTGTGTATAGATTGTGACCACCTCGGCATGTAGTGTGTATAGATTGTGACCACCTCGGCATGTAGTGTGTATAGATTGTGACCACCTCGGCATGTAGTGTGTATAGATTGTGACCACCTCGGCATGTAGTGTGTATAGATTGTGACCACCTCGGCATGTAGTGTGTATAGATTGTGACCACCTCGGCATGTAGTGTGTATAGATTGTGACCACCTCGGCATGTAGTGTGTATAGATTGTGACCACCTCGGCATGTAGTGTGTATAGATTGTGACCACCTCTGCATGTAGTGTGTATAGATTGTGACCACCTCGGCATGTAGTGTGTATAGATTGTGAGCACCTCTGCATGTAGTGTGTATAGATTGTGACCACCTCGGCATGTAGTGTGCATAGATTGTGACCACCTCGGCATGTAGTGTGTATAGATTGTGACCACCTCGGCATGTAGTGTGTATAGATTGTGACCACCTCGGCATGTAGTGTGTATAGATTGTGACTACCTCGGCATGTAGTGTGTATAGATTGTGAGCACCTCGGCATGTAGTGTGTATAGATTGTGACCACCTCGGCATGTAGTGTGTATAGATTGTGACCACCTCGGCATGTAGTGTGTATAGATTGTGACCACCTCGGCATGTAGTGTGTATAGATTGTGACCACCTCGGCATGTAGTGTGTATAGATTGTGACCAGTTTGATGTGTAGTGTAACCAGGTTGAGGTGTATATAGTGTGACCAATCTGACGTGAATGTAGTGTGTGTATAGAAAGTGTGACCAGTTTAGTGTGTATAAAGAGGGTGTATAACCAACTGGTGACGCATGAACGACCGCGTGGTATGATCCAGGGGTATAACCCCAAGTATAATCACCATGCATAATCCAAACACAACATTGATCTACCAAAGAATTATGGAATACAATGTCTGAGTGTTGCATTTGAGAAATACAAAACGCCACTTTTATACTGGAGTTCGGAGATGTTACCTTGATCATAGATCGCCATTATTATAGGTAATTATGAAGGTGTACAGGGGGATTTAAAACTACTAATCTCCCAGGGATTATGAACCAATACTTGACATTAAGATTTTTAAACTGATTCAGTGGCTGAAAAAATTGTGAAAAAAACTCGTATTTTGGACACCAAAATTTTGGCTCATTTGTGGCACACTAATTAACTTTTTTTTTAAAATAATTTACCAATTTAAAAAGAGGCCTTGCTGCTAAAGGGTTCTTAATCCAAGGATTACTAGCCTGATTACCTCTCATCACAATAATAATAATAATAATAATAATAATAATAATAATAATAATAATAATAATAATAATAATAATATTACTACTACTAATAAAGATTAATAAATATATATAATAACGTGTGTTTTTTCAGTCAACATAGATAATGGGTAAGTCTTAGGAATAAAGATAGAGAAAGACTTACAAAAATAGTTCTGAGTCTTAGTTACTAAGACTTTTAAAGTCGTATAGGTGATTGTGTCACTATCAATGGAAGACCTGATAGTGTATGTTATAGTTCACTATTCCTCCCTCACTCCATCTATACTGCTTCTCTCTCTCTATCTCTTATCCCTCATTCGTCTCTTCCTTCTTCCCTTCTTACTAAAACTTTATCTTCCTCTTTTCTATTTTCTCCCCTCCTCTTCCTTTTCCTTTTCCATCCCGTCTCCCTCTTTCTACTTATTGCTGTCTTCTCTCACTATTAATTAAATCGAATTAGGAAAATTTTTCACACAGAAATAATGGACATTATCTATTATTATTATGTGGATTATTTAACCAAAATTATTTTTGGGGGGAAATACAGAATATGTCCACAAAAATGGCAGATTCCATACACAGTTTTAAGAATAGGTATAACTGGCCTCCACGAGGTTGGGGGGGAAGGTGAGCAAACCAAGATAATGGGCCAGTTAAGAGGCAGGGATAGGAACTGTGATTCAACCCTTGCAATCATAAATGAGAACAACACACACAACACACACACCAGGATGTTTCAGACATGGGACACAGCAACAAGAGATACAACTGGAAGTTAACTCAAATGAGTCATAAGGATGTCGAAACCATTCAAGAGTGAATACCAAGTCCAGCCTGCTGGTTCATTCTCTTCTCCCTCTGGCTGTGTCCCTAACATGTTGCTACACAGTTCTCCATTACCATCTCCATCATTTGAGTCCTCCATGTTTCTGATTATATATATATATATATATATATATATATATATATATATATATATATATATATATATATATATATATTTATCACACTGGCCGACTCCCACCAAGGCAGGGTGGCCCGAAAAAGAAAAACTTTCACCATCATTCACTCCATCACTGTCTTGCCAGAAGGGTGCTTTACACTACAGTTTTTAAACTGCAACATTAACACCCCTCCTTCAGAGTGCAGGCACTGTACTTCCCATCTCCAGGACTCAAGTCCGGCCTGCCGGACACTCCTGCTCACACTCCAACAGCACGTCAAGTATTAAAAACCATTCGTCTCCATTCACTCCTATCAAACACGCTCACGCATGCCTGCTGGAAGTCCAAGCCCCTCGCACACAAAACCTCCTTTACCCCCTCCCTCCAACCTTTCCTAGGCATGCAAGGAATTCGCAAGAGCAGGCGAAATATACACAAACACTGATCTCTGGCTGAAGGAGACTCGAACCTACGAACCTTGGAACAAGGTACCCAGTGCTTTACCAATCTACCCACACTGGACAAATACCTTAGAGTCCAGCTTGCGCTACACTTTGATCCAAGGCAGCCAGCTTTCAGGGAGAAGGCTTACAGCTTTTCATCTCATCCAGAGATCAGTGTTTGTGTATATTTCGCCTGCTCTTGCGAATTCCTTGCATTGTTAATATCTCTAGTAAGGCTGATGCATGCAGGGGATGAGATGAAAAGCTGTAAGCCTTCTCCCTGAAAGCTGGCTGCCTTGGATCAAAGTCAGTCTCCTTGTGGTCCCCGTCTCCGCTGGTAGCTGCTAGGTGCACTCTCTCCCTGCTCTATGAACAGGGTGTGTACACACTTAATTGCGGTTACAGGGGTCGATTCACAGCTCCTGGCTCCGTGTGTGTGTGTGTGTGTACTTACCTAGTTGTGGTTGCAGGGGTCGAGTTACAGCTGTGTGTGTGTACTCACCTAGTTGTACTCACATAGTTGAGGTTGCAGGGGTCGAGTCCAAGCTCCTGGCCCCGCCTCTTCACTTGTCGCTACTAGGTCACTCTCCCTGAACCGTGAGCTTTATCATACCTCTGCTTAAAGCTATGTATGGATCCTGCCTCCACTACATCGCTTCCCAAACTATTCCACTTACTGACTACTCTGTGGCTGAAGAAATACTTCCTAACATCCCTGTGATTCATCTGTGTCTTCAACTTCCAACTGTGTCCCCTTGTTGCTGTGTCCCATCTCTGGATCATCCTGTCTTTGTCCACCTTGTCAATTCCTCTCAGTATTTTGTATGTCATTATCATGTCCCCCCCTATCTCTCCTGTCCTCCAGTGTCGTCAGGTTAATTTCCCTTAACCTCTCCTCGTAGGACATACCTCTTAGCTCTGGGACTAGTCTTGTTGCAAACCTTTGCACTTTCTCTAGTTTCTTCACGTGCTTGGCTAGGTGTGGGTTCCAAACTGGTGCTGCATACTCCAATATGGGCCTAACGTACACGGTGTACAGGGTCCTGAACGATTCCTTATTAAGATGTCGGAATACTGTTCTGAGGTTTGCAAGGCGCCCATATGCTGCAGCAGTTATTTGGTTGATGTGCGCTTCAGGAGATGTGCCTGGTGTTATACTCACTCCAAGATTTTTTTTTCTTGAGCGAGGTTTGTAGTCTCTGGCCCCCTAGACTGTACTCCGTCTGCGGTCTTCTTTGCCTTTCCCCAATCTTCATGACTTTGCACTTGGCGGGATTGAACTCCAGGAGCCAATTGCTGGACCAGGTCTGCAGCCTGTCCCGATCCCTTTGCAGTTCTGCCTGGTCTTCGATCGAGTGAATTCTTCTCATCAACTTCACGTCATCTGCAAACAGGGACACCTCAGAGTCTATTCCTTCCGTCATGTCGTTCACAAATACCAGAAACAGCACTGGTCCTAGGACTGACCCCTGCGGGACCCCGCTGGTCACAGGTGCCCACTCTGACACCTCGCCACGTACCATGACTCGCTGCTGTCTTCCTGACAAGTATTCCCTGATCCATTGTAGTGCCTTCCCTGTTATCCCTGCTTGGTCCTCCAGTTTTTGCACCAATCTCTTGTGTGGAACTGTGTCAAACGCCTTCTTAGTCCAAGAAAATGCAATCCACTCACCCCTCTCTCTCTTGTCTTACTGCTGTCACCATGTCATAGAACTCCAGTAGGTTTGTGACACAGGATTTCCCGTCCCTGAAACCATGTTGGCTGCTGTTGATGAGATCGTTCCTTTCTAGGTGTTCCACCACTCTTCTGATAATCTTCTCCATGATTTTGCATACTATACATGTCAGTGACACTGGTCTGTAGTTTAATGCTTCATGTCTGTCTCCTTTTTTAAAGATTGGGACTACATTTGCTGTCGTCCATGCCTCAGGCAATCTCCCTGTTTCGATAGATGTATTGAATATTGTTGTTAGGGGTACACATAGTGCCTCTGAACATTAAAATGGTATAAAATACCGACAGGTTGTTAGGTAAGACACATATGCAACAGTTAGGTATCTTTATTATGAAACGTTTCGCCTACACAGTAGGCTTCTTCAGTCAAGTACAGAAAAGTTGATAGAAGCAGAAGATACTTGAAGACGATGTAATCAGTCCATCACCCTTAAAGTTTTGAGGTGGTCAGTCCCTCAGTCTGGAGAAGAGCATTGTTCCATAGTATGAAACAATATGGAGAAGTGACAGGATGGAGCTTTTTATAGCGCCAAGAGGTGAGACGTAGGCCACTAGGAGAGGTAAGAACTCAGATGTTGAGAGGTCAGGTCCCTCTCAAATCCAGCCCCTCTCATTAGTAAGGGTGATGGACTGATTACATCGTCTTCAAGTATCTTCTGCTTCTATCAACTTTTCTGTACTTGACTGAAGAAGCTGTAGGCGAAACGTTTCATAATAAAGATACCTAACTGTTGCATATGTGTCTTACCTAACAACATAGTGCCTCTGCTCTCTCTCTCAATACCCATGGGGAGATGTTATCAGGCCCCATTGCCTTTGAGGTATCTAGCTCACTCAGAAGCCTCTTCACTTCTTCCTCGGTTGTGTGCACTGTGTCCAGCACTTGGTGGTGTGGCCCACCTCTCCGTCTTTCTGGAGTCCCTTCTGTCTCCTCTGTGTGTGTGTGTGTGTGTGTGTGTGTGTGTGTGTGTGTGTGTGTGTGTGTGTGTGTGTGTGTTTATATACAAAACAAACACTGCTGCTACACTCAACAAATTTACATTTGCAGCAAAATGGAAATGTCATTCTTAATTAAAAAAAAAAAAAAATATGCAAATTTGGAAAAAGAAAAATATTTTCAATTATTTGTTTTTCTTTATATGTCAGAAATGTTTCGTTTTACAATGTTAATCTGACGTTGAATTATGACTGTACAAAAGATGGGTGTGATTTCGACTCAAACATCAACCATCACTTGGGAAGTGATTTTTAACCTTACACGACACTTATACTTGTCTAATTGTGGTTGCAGGGGTCGAGTCCCAGCTCCTGGCTCCGCCTCTTCACTGGTCGCTACTGGGTCACTCTGCTCAATGAGCTTTATCATACCTTTTCTTAAAGCTATGTATGGTTCAAGCCTCCACTACATCACTCTACAGATTGTTCCACTTCCTGGCAACTCTGTGGCTGAAGAAATACTTCCTAACATCCCTGTGACTCATCTGAGTCTTTATCTTCCAACTGTGACGCCTTGTTGCTGTGTCACATCTCTGGAGCATCCTGTCTCTGTCAACCTTGTCAATTCCTCTCAGTAGTTTACATGTCTTTATCATGTCTCCCCTGTCCCTCCTGTCCTCCACTGTCGTTAGGTCGATTTTCCTTAACCTTTCTTCGCACGACATTCCCTTTACCTCCGGGACTAGTCTCGTTGCAAGCCTTTGCACTTTCTCTAATTTCTTGACGTGCTTGACCAGGTGTGTGTGTTAATTACCATCTGTTATAGGCGTGTGCATGTGTGTGTACGCGCGTGCATGCATGTGTATGAGTGTACCCACCGACATGTGGTTGCAGGGGTCGAGTCACAGCTCCAGGTGTGTGAGGCGCGTCTAGAACACACATGTGCTCATCGACATACAACTTCGCACGCAGATTCCTCCATTCATCACACTTATAATAACTATTTCTAAGTAACTTAATATATCAACTCACACGTACCAAAAATATTACAATACGAGTCTACCCTAATTTGCATATTCATAACATAATCAGTCAACAACAGCAAAGACGCAACAAATGTCATAACAAAATAAAAATGAATCCTCCCCAGACGACTCTCTCAACCATAATTGCGTTAAAATTTTTTTTATTAATTACAAAAGACGGGAGAAACACCGTGAAAATAAAATCCACACGAGCAACAATAAAACGAGAGGAGACAGAAGTATGACTTACCATAATCCTTATTAAACATATATTATATATATATATATATATATATATATATATATATATATATATATATATATATATATATATATATATATATATGAATCCTTTTTTGGGTAAACTTAATATATATTGCGAGAGAACCTCTGTAGAATATATATGTCGTGCCGAATAGGCAGAACTTGCGATCTTGGCTTAAATAGCAACGTTCATCTTGCCATATAGGACAAGTGAAAATTTGTGTATGCAATAATATCGCCAAAATCATTCTGAACCTAACGAAAAAAATATATTTCACTGTGTTTGTTTAGTATTAAATTATTGTAAACAAATCTAAAATATATTTAGTTGGGTTAGGCTAAAATAAATTGTTCTTGTTATAATAAGGTCAGGTAAGTTTTCTAAGATTCTTTTGGTGCAAAATTATAAATTTTTACATTAACATTAATGAAAAAAATATATCTTTAAACGTATAAGAGAAAATTTCAGAAAGGACTTAATTTTAAATGAGTTCTTGCTAATTGACCAGTTTTACATATTCGGCACGACATATATATAATATAATATATATATATATATATTTCCTGATAGTGCATATACACTTTGTGTATATACACTGAAAGCAATGTATATAACGAGATTATTTGGTGTTCTGGTAGCGGGGAGTAAATGATAAACGTCTTCGGAGGCTTCTTACTTTATTGTTAAGTCGAGGGAGAGAGAGTAGGCCTTCTTGACTGAGTGAAGGGTGTCGCCAGAGTGAGACAGAAGCAAGGGCAGGCAGGCTGGCGTGCCCACCAAGAGGCCTGGCTACAGAGGGTAAGATAAGATTTCGTTCGGATTTTTAACCCCGGAGGGTTAGCCACCCAGGATAACCCAAGAAAGTCAATGCGTCATCGAGGACTGTCTAACTTATTTCCATTGGGGTCCTTAATCTTGTCCCCCAGGATGCGACCCACACCAGTCGACTAACACCCAGGTACCTATTTGCTGCTAGGTGAACAGGACAACAGGTGTAAGGAAACTTGTTGAAATGTTTCCACCCGCCGGGAATCGAACCCGGGCCCTCCGTGTGTGAAGCGGGAGCTTTAGCCACCAGGCCACCGGGCAGCACCTTAGTGCCGCAAAATATGAACTAAGCTGGCAGACAGCATAGGCTGTCTATACAGACAACATAGGCTGTCTACACAGACAGTACTGGCTGTCTACATGTATATTTCAGTGTATATACACTGGGAATTTACTTGCCGTACCTCCGTATAGTGTGTATAATCCCTGACTGATGTTCTACAAGTAACAAGCAGCCGATAGGTTTTAAACCCCACCAAAAATAATATTATTTCCCCATTATTTCCAGAATATTTTTCAAAAGACAGGAGAACAAAATACCACATAAGGCCATTTAAAAAAAATAATTCTACCCCCCAAAAAAATATAATTATAATGCTAATCAGTTACTAATCAGCTCATTTTCTGGCGTAGGCTTAAAAAAAAAAAAATCAAATCCACTCATGATTTTTTTTACATCGAAACTGAATTTCTATCATAATGAAAATACAATAATTTTTTTTTAACTTTTACAAAATTTAAGCAAAAATTATAAGAATGAGATTACTGGATTAGTGATCATTTAGGATAATTTATTAGTTATTATTTTAATAATTTAAATTATCCATTCAGGGTTATTTACTTCTCTAGAGCTAGTTATTCCTCTAGTTGTGGTTATTCCTCCTTTCCCAGATATCCCTTCAGTGCCAGATATCCCTCCAGTATCAGTTATCCCCCTTGTGTCAGGTATACCTCCAGTGTCAGTTATCCCTCCAGTGTCAGTTATCCCTCCAGTATCAGTTATCCCTCCAGTGCCAGATATCCCTCCAGTGTCAGTTATCCCTCCAGTGTCAGTTATCCCTCCAGTGTCAGTTATCCCTCTTGTGTCAGGTATACCTCCAGTGTCAGTTATCCCTCCAGTGCCAGATATCCCTCCAGTGTCAGTTATCCCTCCAGTGTCAGTTATTCCTCCAGTGCCAGATATCCCTCCAGTGTCAGTTATCCCTCCAGTGTCAGTTATCCCTCCAGTGCCAGATATCCCTCCAGTATCAGTTATCCCTCCAGTGTCAGTTATCCCTCCAGTGTCAGTTATCCCTCCAGTGTCAGTTATCCCTGCAGTGTCAGTTATCCCTCCAGTGCCAGATATCCCTCCAGTGTCAGTTATCCCTCCAGTGTCAGTTATCCCTCCAGTGTCAGTTATCCCTCCAGTGCCAGATATCCCTCCAGTGCCAGATATCCCTCCAGTGTCAGTTATCCCTCCAGTGTCAGTTATCCCTCCAGTGTCAGTTATCCCTCCAGTGCCAGATATCCCTCCAGTGCCAGATATCCCTCCAGTATCAGTTATCCCTCCAGTGTCAGTTATCCCTCCAGTGTCAGTTATCCCTCCAGTGTCAGTTATCCCTCCAGTGCCAGATATCCCTCCAGTGCCAGATATCCCTCCAGTGCCAGATATCCCTCCAGTATCAGTTATCCCTCCAGTGTCAGTTATCCCTCCAGTGTCAGTTATCCCTCCAGTATCAGTTATCCCTCCAGTGTCAGTTATCCCTCCAGTGTCAGTTATCCCTCCAGTATCAGTTATCCCTCCAGTGTCAGTTATCCCTCCAGTGTCAGTTATCCCTCCAGTGCCAGTTATCCCTCCAACAAGTACTGAAGTAAGAGATAGGAATGTGTAGCTCAAAGTAATCAACGACAGCGTTTCGCCCACTGAAGGGCTTGATAAAGCCCAAGGCGAGTGAAATGTGGTAAATAAAGATATCAAACGTGTGGGCGAAATGCTCCCTTGTATGAATAAGGACCTGCCTTGTATGGGCCTTGCAGCATTCCTCCATTATGTTCTTAATAAAGTTAGCCATTATATGGGCGAAACTCTGGTTAATAAGGTTATCCACTATATTTAGGTGTTACGTCACCTTGCTCGTGTTTATATTTTATTAAAGGCCCAAAGAACAAATAAACTATAACAATGGGGAGAAGGGAAATAAAGAAGCCACAAATAATATTACTTAATGTTTGTATTCCTGTTCTGGTCTCCTGCTGTTTGATGGGAGTTATACATTACTGTTTATTTGGTGAGGGGTTGTATATTACTGTTTATTTGGTGAGGGGTTGTATATTACTGATTTGGTGAGGGGCTGTATATTACTATTTAAATGGCGAGGGGTTGTATATTACTGTTTATTTGGTGAGAGGTTGTATATTACTGTTTATTATTTGGTGAGGGGTTGTATATTACTGTTTATTATTTGGTGAGGGGTTGTATATTACTGTTTATTTGGTGAGATGTTGTATATTACTGTTCATTATTTGGTGAGGGGTTGTATATTACTGTTCATTATATATGTCTGTCACAGGATACGTATACCTAGAGGTGTACTTCAGTTCCTGTATTTTAAGGATGGAAAGTATTTTTGTCTAGTGGTGAAAAGGTTATGTGCCGTCTTAACGACACTAGCCTAGTGAACAGATTAATCAAACAACCGTCTGGCAACGAGGTGTGCGAAAATGCACAGAAACGTCCACATGTACACGAATATGCGCCACAGTGTGAGGAGCATAACTGTCCTGCCCACAACTCTCAAACGTAGGAATTCTA
>NC_091388.1:10444317-10479317 GCF_038502225.1 Cherax quadricarinatus | reverse complement strand
TTGGCTGTTTCTGGAGCACCTTGCATGTAGGCAACCCTCTCAACTTTCCCGATACATCACTGCAATATATTCCACACGAAGAGATTCCTTCAGTGAATCAAGGTAGTGTTGAAACCTGCTTATTGTAAGAGTGTTATTTCTGGCTGGGATTGCAGGTAATCTTGCCTAAGTGGCTATTCTCATGTCTGGTAATCCTGAAACACTTTAGGAAATCGAGAACTTTGTGTTTACGAGAGCTCACCCACAGTGGGGTTTTATCAGGTCCCACTGTGAGTGAAACATCGTGTAATTCCGAAAGGTTTAGCCCACTTGTTGTATAGAATCCAAAATTTTTTTAAGCCAGGTACAACTTTGCAAGCTATACCACAGTCAACGCACCTTTGTAAACTCGCACTTAAGTGTATATACAAAGGCACGTATTTACACCCAAACATATCTCAACCATCGTTATAACATTAATGTGAATGATAATACATAAGAATAAGCATTATGTCAATAATATTGATGCTTACCTATCACTGGGCTGGATGGGTCAGTGTGAGTACAAAGGTCAGTCGAGTTGACAGCTACTGAGGACACTGACATCTTCCTCAGCAGTCATACTGATGACACTGACATCTTCCTCAGCAGTCATACTGATGACACTGACATCTTCCTCAGCAGTCATACTGAGGACACTGACATCTTCCTCAGCAGTCATACTGAGGACACTGACATCTTCCTCAGCAGTCATACTGAGGACACTGACATCTTCCTCAGCAGTCATACTGAGGACACTGACATCTTCCTCAGCAGTCATACTGAGGACACTGACATCTTCCTCAGCAGTCATACTGAGAACACTGACATCTTCCTCAGCAGTCATACTGAGAACACTGACATCTTCCTCAGCAGTCATACTGAGAACACTGACATCTTCCTCAGCAGTCATCCTCTGGCAATACTTTCATGACAGTTTGTCAGTTTTAAACTGGATATCTCAGTCTTGTAAACGTACGGTGACTGTCAACTGTTGTGTGTTTATCAATGTATCGTTTGTGTTGATTTGTGTTTCATTATTGTTGCTACGTTATAATAAATACAAAACAACACCGTAGAACACAAGATAACACAACACTAACACGCAATACACAGGAGTAACCACAAATACAACACACAATAACAACGCTGGACACAACACAGGTAACACACACGTAACACAAAGCACATCTTCCCACTAAGAACACACACCACAAACTAACAACCATCACTTCTTTAAGCTAATTTACAATATATTCTAATTGATTCGTTTGTTCCATATTCATTTAACGCGTCACGAGACTAAAACTAGAGAAACGTAACATTACCAATTATATCGGTCAAGATCTAAGGCGCAACAGTGTAGTTAAATATTTTTTTCCACTTCGTTTATTAGTCGAGAGTTTCATGACTGACCTTAATTTCTAAAGAGGTGGAAAGGTAAGCCAGTGGAAGGCCTCGGTCAGATAACCAAAAGTTCCAGCTGGGGATCATCATGACTTAAGACCAGCGTTAGGAAACACTTGTCCTGTTTCCTGACAAACCTTAACTAACCTAACCTAATGTCTGGGAATTACGAGCGCTACGAATGACATAATTAACGTAATCGTTACCCAATCAGCTGGACAGTTACCCTAGGAGAATTACCTATCAATTACCTGTACTGAGAGGCATGATCTAATTTGCTTAAAAATCTTGTTCTCACGTCAAAAATATTTACAAATTCCTGTAATGCGGAATCTTGGGCACCCACAGAGGTGCCCAGTTTGTTAAACTGCGCATCCAAGGCAATAAATCCGAGTCGAAATCCCAACTAAATGGATTTATATTTCAGTAATATAATCCGACTTTCTAATGTGTCTCCATGTCTTTAAATAATTATAAATGCAACAGTAGATATTGGTAAGACACATATACAACAGTTAGGTATCTTCATTCCTAAACGTTTCGCCTACACAGTAGGCTTCTTCAGTCGAGTACAGAAAAGTTGGTAGTAGTAGTAGTTATGTCAAGACGATGTCATCAGTCCCTCAGCCTTGAAGACGTAGTTTTGAGGTGGTCAGTCCCTCAGCCTGGAGAAGAGTTTTGCTCCACAGACAACGCATGTGTGTCCATTTTTACACCTTTTTGTATGGGTGTTTTTTTTATTTTTTTTACAGACTGTCTGTCTGTCTGTCTTTCTCTTACATATAACGATTATATTATGCCTTGCACCTCGTTTTTAATACGTATATATTCCCTCTGTCTCTCTGTACTGTTTGTAACGGCTTGATAAAGCTCCTGGAGAGCGAAACGTTGCCACAATAAAATGTCGAATTAGTTGCACTTGTGTCCTTTTACCTAACATAACATAGAAGGTGGAGAGGTACACAGAAAACTCTGCCAGAAGGCTGTAAGGCCTAGAATTATAGGTTGTGGGGACCTGTCAACTATGTCAGTCACCTGGGAGTCGCTACTCCAACTGCCGGGATATACAACTTGACTACCTCTGATGTCAGCTATATATACACGCTAGGCAGGGCAATATCGCGAAGGAGCATTACATGGCGTGTAAGTACGTCTCTTACCGAGCACCTCATCACTTGAGTGGCTGGAACCAGCTGGCGGAGATGGACTTCCAGCTGGGTGAGAGAGAGATACGAGAGATAGAAATGAAGGGATAGTACCAAGAGAGACAACTGATGGAATTAATGCCTTTCTGGGTGTAATAAGAGAGACAGCCATGTATATTGCTGCTGATCCGGTATGTATTTACATTGGAATACGTGATGGGCAGGTCCAATGCAGGTCCATGCTAGGCAGGTCCAACTCTCACCCACCCACACCCACTCATGTACCTGTCTGACCTATTTTTAAAACTACCCAATTTATCGCTACTCGGGGGACGGGGGGGGGGGAAATGTTGTTAATTATGCGGAGACTGGGGTCAAGAGCCATTTGTCAACGTTGTTCAAGTCAGTTCCTGATCAGCCGGACTGTGGTTCGTTCAACTGCGTGAGGCTAGCAGTAACAGCCTGGTTGATGAGGCCTTGATCCACCAAGAGGCCTAGTCTGGGACGGGGCCAGGGGGGGGGCGTTAATTCTAGAAACATTATACTTAAGTATAAGAACATAAGAAAGGAGGAACACTGCAGCAGGTCTACAGGCCCATAATAGGCAGGTCCTTCTCAAACTCACTAACAAAAATATTTGCCCAAAAACACACCTTTAAGGAGTGGTCAAGGAAGGCATGTACAAGCCAAGTATCACTGATCCCCTAGAGTGGTGTTATTGAGGACCTTCCTGAAGAAGGTTCACTACCGTTCCTCCTCCAGGTGAATGTTGAGGATGGTAGTGTTGGTCCCACAGCCATTCTGGCGACCCTATGTGAGCAGTCTCTCTCCATCAAGAACTTCTGAGGCAGGAAAGTTGGGTTGGGAGTACATTTAGTGGCCAAAGGGTTTTGGAGAGAGGAAGTGAAGGAAGCGAAGGAAATGGCCAGGGGGAGAGAAGAGAGGGTTGTAGCCACTGGCTGCCAGATATAAAGTGAAATAGTACCAATCTGTAATTTCTTCCAGGCATACTTATCCCTCAAGCCGTCTAGTGTGGTGTTACCTTCTGTCAACCCATTATCTGATTATCTCTCTCTCTCTCTCTCGCCAAATTCGTAACACAAGAAAAACTCTATAAACCTAACTGTAATAGAAGGAGGGGGAAAGAGAGATACATCTTCCACCCATTGCTCACAAGTACCTATTACTCCTCTCCTTACTTTTCCAGGTTATTTCCGAGCCTCGTTTATTAGAAATATACCTCAAAAGATCTCAACAACCTCCTTCCATACTGCTTCCAACCTCCCATACTGCTTCCAACCTCCCATACTGCTTCCAACCTCCCATACTGCTTCCAACCTCCCATACTGCTTCCAACCTCCTCTACTGCTTCCAACCTCCTCTACTGCTTCCAACTTCCTCTACTGCTTCCAACCTCCTCTACTGCTTCCAACCTCCTCTACTGCTTCCAACCTCCCACACTGCTTCCAACCTCCCATACTGCTTCCAACCTCCCATACTGCTTCCAACCTCCCATACTGCTTCCAACCTCCTCTACTGCTTCCAACCTCCTCTACTGCTTCCAACCTCCTCTACTGCTTCCAACCTCCTATGCTGCTTTCAACCTCCTATACTGCTTCCAACCTCCTATACTGCTTCCAACCTCCTCTACTGCTTCCAACCTCCCATACTGCTTCCAACCTCCTCTACTGCTTCCAACCTCCTCTACTGCTTCCAACCTCCTCTACTGCTTCCAACCTCCTCTACTGCTTCCAACCTCCTATACTGCTTCCAACCTCCCATACTGCTTCCAACCTCCTCTGCTGCTTCCAACCTCCCATACTTCTTCCAACCTCCTCTACTGCTTCCAACCTCCTCTACTGCTTCCAACCTCCTCTACTGCTTCCAACCTCCTCTACTGCTTCCAACCTCCCATACTGCTTCCAACCTCCTCTACTGCTTCCAACCTCCCATACTGCTTCCAACCTCCTCTACTGCTTCCAACCTCCTCTACTGCTTCCAACTTCCTCTACTGCTTCCAACCTCCTCTACTGCTTCCAACCTCCTCTACTGCTTCCAACCTCCCATACTGCTTCCAACCTCCCATACTGCTTCCAACCTCCCATACTGCTTCCAACCTCCCATACTGCTTCCAACCTCCTCTACTGCTTCCAACCTCCTCTACTGCTTCCAACCTCCTCTACTGCTTCCAACCTCCTATGCTGCTTTCAACCTCCTATACTGCTTCCAACCTCCTATACTGCTTCCAACCTCCCATACTGCTTCCAACCTCCTCTACTCCTTCCAACCTCCCATACTGCTTCCAACCTGCTCTACTGCTTCCAACCTCCCATACTGCTTCCAACCTCCCATACTGCTTCCAACCTCCCATACTGCTTCCAACCTCCCATACTGCTTCCAACCTCCTATACTGCTTCCAACCTCCTCTACTGCTTCCAACCTCCTCTACTGCTTCCAACCTCCTCTACTGCTTCCAACCTCGTATGCTGCTTTCAACCTCCTATACTGCTTCCAACCTCCTCTACTGCTTCCAACCTTCTCTACTGCTTCCAACCTCCCATACTGCTTCCAACCTCCTCTACTCCTTCCAACCTCCCATACTGCTTCCAACCTCCTCTTCTGCTTCCAACCTCCATACTGCTTCCAACCTCCTCTACTGCTTCCAACCTCCTCTACTGCTTCCAACCTCCTCTACTGCTTCCAACCTCCCATACTGCTTCCAACCTCCTCTACTGCTTCCAACCTCCCATACTGCTTCCAACCTCCTCTACTGCTTCCAACCTCCCATACTGCTTCCAACCTCCCATACTGCTTCCAACCTCCCATACTGCTTCCAACCTCCTCTACTGCTTCCAACCTCCTCTACTGCTTCCAACCTCCTCTACTGCTTCCAACCTCCTCTACTGCTTCCAACCTCCTCTACTGCTTCCAACCTCCTCTACTGCTTCCAACCTCCTCTACTGCTTCCAACCTCCCATACTGCTTCCAACCTCCTCCACTGCTTCCAACCTCCTCTACTGCTTCCAACCTCCCATACTGCTTCCAACCTCCCATACTGCTTCCAACCTCCTCTACTGCTTCCAACCTCCCATACTGCTTCCAACCTCCTCTACTGCTTCCAACCTCCCATACTGCTTCCAACCTCCTCTACTGCTTCCAACCTCCCATACTGCTTCCAACCTCCTCTACTGCTTCCAACCTCCCATACTGCTTCCAACCTCCTCCACTGCTTCCAACCTCCTCTACTGCTTCCAACTTCCTCTACTGCTTCCAACCTCCTCTACTGCTTCCAACCTCCTCTACTGCTTGCAACCTCCCATATTGCTTCCAACCTCCAATACTGCTTCCAACCTCCCATACTGCTTCCAACCTCCTCTACTGCTTCCAACCTCCCATACTGCTTCCAACCTCCTATACTGCTTGCAACCTCCTCTACTGCTTCCAACTTCCTCTACTGCTTCCAACCTCCTCTACTGCTTCCAACTTCCCATACTGCTTCCAACCTCCCATACTGCTTCCAACCTCCTCTACTGCTTCCAACCTCCCATACTGCTTCCAACCTCCTCTACTGCTTCCAACCTCCTCTACTGCTTCCAACCTCCTCTACTGCTTCCAACCTCCTCTACTGCTTCCAACCTTCTCTACTGCTTCCAACCTCCTATACTGCTTCCAACCTCCTCTACTGCTTCCAACCTCCCATACTGCTTCCAACCTCCTCTACTCCTTCCAACCTCCCATACTGCTTCCAACCTCCTCTACTGCTTCCAACCTCCCATACTGTGATGAATGGTTTGAAAAACCGACAAGTTGAAGATTGAGACACTTATGCAGCATATGCTGCATAAGTGTCTCAATCTTCAACCTCCCATACTGCTTCCTACCTCCTCTACTGCTTCCAACCTCCTCTACTGCTTCCAACCTCCTCTACTGCTTCCAACCTCCCATACTGCTTCCAACCTCCTCTACTGCTTCCAACCTCCCATACTGCTTCCAACCTCCTCTACTGCTTCCAACCTCCCATACTGCTTCCAACCTCCCATACTGCTTCCAACCTCCCATACTGCTTCCAACCTCCCATACTGCTTCCAACCTCCTCTACTGCTTCCAACCTCCTCTACTGCTTCCAACCTCCTCTACTGCTTGCAACCTCCTATACTGCTTCCAACCTCCTATACTGCTTCCAACCTCCTCTACTGCTTCCAACCTCCCATACTGCTTCCAACCTCCTCTACTGCTTCCAACCTCCTCTACTGCTTCCAACCTCCTATACTGCTTGCAACCTCCCATACTGCTTCCAACCTTGTCTACTGCTTCCAACCTCCTCAAATGCTTCCAACCTCCTCTACTGCTTACAACCTCCTCTACTGCTTCCAACCTCCTCTACTGCTTCCAACTTCCCATACTGCTTCCCACCTCCTCTACTGCTTCCAACCTCCTCTACTGCTTCCAACCTCCCATACTGCTTCCAACCTCCTGTACTGCTTCCGTCCTCCTTTCATTATGTTTCCAGTCTTCTTCCATACTTCCAACCTTCCAGGCACCTTCCAGGTTCCTTCCAGCAAGGTCCCTGGGGAGACAAGGCTCTGGACGACCACTGGCAACAGGTTTCTTAGCGAGGAGGAACTTGTTGAGGCTCGTCCCTCAAGCTTCTAATTGATGATCCTTACTCTCCTGAGAGCTGATGCTGCTTCTGGTGATGCTGCTTCACGTGATGCTGCTTCGGATGATGCTACTTCAGGTGATGCTGGTGATGCTACTGCTATGATGCTGGTGGTGCTACTGCTATGATGCAAGTGGTGCTACTGTTATGATGCTAATGGTGCTACTTCTATGATGCTAGTGGTGCTACTGCTATGATGCTAGTGGTGCTACTGCTATGATGCTAGTGGCGCTACTGCTATGATGTTAGTGGTGCTACTGCTATGATGCTAGTTGTTCCATTGCTATGATGCTAGTGGTGCCATTGCTATGATCCTGGTGGTGCCACTGCCATGATACTGGCGGTGCCACTGCTGATACTGGTGGTGCCACTGCTCTGATACTGGCGGTGCCACTGCTCTGATACTGGCGGTGCCACTGCCCTGATACTGGCGGTGCCACTGCTCTGATACTGGCGGTGCCACTGCTCTGATACTGGCGGTGCCACTGCTCTGATACTAGCGGTGCCACTGCCCTGATACTGGCGGTGCCACTGCTCTGATACTGGCGGTGCCACTGCTCTGATACTGGCGGTGCCACTGCTCTGATACTGGCGGTGCCACTGTTCTGATACTGATACTGGCGGTGCCACACTAGCTTCTTCGTCTTGGCGTGTTGCTGTTATGACTTGTGTTATTACTGTTATTGTTTCCATCATAATGTGCTTCTCGTAGCGCTGTCTGCTGCTGTTGCTGTTCTCAATACTCTTATTGCACTTCCAGATGCTGTTATTACAGCAGCTGTTCTTGCAGCTGTTGTGGATATTACTGTGCCATTTTTACACTCTGTGAAATTAACACCATTATTTTGATCTGCCTTAATTTAAAAGGTAATCCTTCAAAGACGACACCTTGATAACGGTGGTCTCTTGATTCTCCTTGGATTAAAGTGGAGTACCTGCCGTTCCCCCAGGAGCTGTAAGACCCCTAGGGATTTAGCGTTTCCCCACACACACACACACATACACCGATGGGGACTTGAGGAAATAGAAGGCATGGACATGATTGGAGAAAGAGACTACATTGTAGGTACAATTCAGTCCGGAGACCATAAAGTAGTCATTGGAGTGATGTATAACCCACCACAGAACTGCAGGAGGCCAAGAGAGGTGTACGAAGAAAACAACAGAGCGATGGTGGACACACTGGCTGAGGTGGCAAGAAGAGTTCACTCGAGCAGAGCAAAGTTACTGGTAATGGGCGATTTCAACCACAGGGAGATTGACTGGGAAAACCTGGAGCCACATGGGGGTCCCGAAACATGGAGAGCCAAGATGATGGATGTGGTACTTGAAAACCTCATGCATCAACATGTTACGGACACTACCAGAGAGAGAGGGGAGGATGAGCCAGCAAGACTGGATCTTGTGTTCACCCTGAGCAGTTCAGACATTCAGGCCATCAATTACGAAAGGCCCCTTGGAGCTAGCGATCACGTGGTTCTGAGTTTTGATTATATAGTAGAGCTACAAGTGGAGAAGGTAACAGGAACTGAAGGGGACAGGCCAAACTATAAAAGGGGGGACTACACAGGTATGAGGAACTTCCTGCAGGAGGTTCAGTGGGACAGAGAACTGGTAGGAAAATCAGTAAACGAGATGATGGAATATGTAACAACAAAGTGCAAGGAGGCAGAGGAAAGGTTTGTTCCCAAGGGCAATAGAAATATTCGGAAGACCAAAGTGAGTCCTTGGTTTACCCGAAGGTGTAGCGAGGCAAAAACTAAGTGCACCAGAGAATGGAAAAGGTACAGGAGGCAAATGACTCAGGAAAATAAGGAGATTAGTAGAAGAGCCAGAAACGAGTATGCACAGATAAGGAGGGAGGCCCAGCGACAGTACGAAAATGACATAGCATCGAAAGTCAAGTCTGACCCGAAACTGCTGTATAGCCACATTAGGAGGAAGACAACAGTCAAAGACCAGGTGATAAGGCTGAGGAAAGAAGGTGGAGAACTCACAAGAAACGATCAAGAAGTATGTGAGGAGCTCAATATGAGATTTAAGGAAGTAATTACAGTGGAGACAGGAAGGCCTCTGGGGGGACAGAACAGAGGGGGACACCAGCAAGGAATATACCAACAAGTGTTGGATGACATACATACAAATGAGGAAGAGGTGAAGAAGCTGCTAAGGGACATCGATACCTCAAAGGCAATGGGACCGGACATCTCCCCATGGTCCTTAGAGAGGGAGCGGATATGCTGTGTGTGCCACTTACCACAATCTTCAACACATCCCTGGAAACTGGGCAACTACCTGAGGTATGGAAGACGGCAAATGTAGTTCCCATTTTTAAAAAAGGAGACAGAAAAGAGGCACTAAACTATAGACCTATGTCACTGACGTGTATAGTATGCTAAGTTATGGAGAAGATTATCAGGAGGAGAGTGGTGGAGCACCTGGAATGGAACAAGAGTATAAACGCCAACCAGCATGGATTCATGGAAGGCAAATCCTGTGTCACAAACCTTCTGGAGTTTTATGATAAATTAACAGAAGACACGAGAGAGAGGGGTGGGTTGATTGCATCTTCTTGGACTGCAAGAAGGCCATTGACACAGTTCCTCACAAGAGATTAGTGCAGAAGCTAGAGGATCAGGCGCATATAACAGGAAGGGCACTGCAATGGATCAGAGAATACCTGACATGGTACTTGATGAGGTATCACAGTGGGCACCTGTGACGAGCGGGGTCCCACAGGGGTCGGTCCTAGGACCAGTGCTATTTTTGGTATATGTGAACGACATGATAGAAGGGTTAGACTCAGAAGTGTCCCTGTTCGCAGATGATGTGAAGTTAATGAGGAGAATTAAATCAGATAAAGATCAGGCAGGACTTCAAAGAGACCTGGACAGACTGGACACCTGGTCCAGCAACTGGCTTCTCGAATTTAACCCCGCCAAATGCAAAGTCATGAAGATCGGGGAATGGCACAGAAGACCGCAGATGGAGTATAGGCTAGGTGGCCAAAGACTGCAAACCTCGCTCAAAGAGAAAGATCTTGGGGTGAGTATAACACCGAGCATGTCTCCGGAAGCACACATCAACCAGATAACTGCTGCAGCATATGGGCGCCTGGCAAATCTGAGAACAGCGTTCCGATACCTAAGTAAGGAATCGTTCAAGACACTGTACACCGTGTACGTCAGGCCCATACTGGAGTATGCAGCACCTGTTTCCTGAATAAAGATTCCCATATGCTGCATAAGTGTCTCAATCTTCAACTTGTCGGTTTTTCAAACCATTCATCACAACTGTCAGACACTGCAGCATCATGGGATCTTGTTACAAAGAATTCTTCAACACTTGTTCAACCTTTGGACGAAGACCTACTTCGACTAGTGGATGGTACCACTATGACCCCGCCTCCGCCTGCTTCACCTCACATCTCTACAGTATATAAGCCACGTCTACGGCCCTATGCTGTACATTCTACAAGATTGATGGACTGAACACATCGACTCCAGGTTGAGGGACTGATTACCTCATTCTCCTCCTCTCCTTATGCCTTCCTCTTTGTATTGGACTGAAGAAGCCACTGTGTGGCGAAACGTTTCCTGAATAAAGATTCCCATATGCTGCATAAGTGTCTCAATCTTCAACTTGTCGGTTTTTCAAACCATTCATCACACCTGTTTGGAAACCGCACTTGATAAAGCACGTCAAGAAATTAGAGAAAGTGCAAAGGTTTGCGACAAGGTTAGTTCCAGAGCTAAGGGGAATATCTTATGAAGAAAGGTTAAGGGAAATCGGCCTGACGACACTGGAGGACAGGAGGGTCAGGGGAGACATGATAACGACAAATAAAATACTGCGTGGAATAGACGAGGTGGACAAAGACGGGATGTTCCAGAGATGGGACACAGACACAAGAGGTCACAATTGGAAGTTGAAGACTCAGATGAGTCAAAGTGATGTTAGGAAGTATTTCTTCAGTCATAGAGTAGTCAGGCAGTGGAATAGCCTAGAAAGTGACGTAGTGGAGGCAGGAACCATACATAGTTTTAAGGCGAGGTATGATAAAGCTCATGGGGCAGGGAGAGAGAGGACCTAGTAGCAACCGGTGAAGAGGCGGGGCCAGGAGCTATGACTCTACCCCTGCAACCACAAATAGGTGAGTACACACACACCAAAAAAATTTATATTTTCAACCGCCCAAAAATATTTTTTTTTCCACAGTCAACATTAAAATCAAAGATACGGTGGAGATATTTTTATTTTGAGAGTCACAAGACCTGAAGATTATGTCAGTGGTCGACCTCTCTCCTTCCAGTTATAATCCCCTCTTTTTTCCCCCTCACCTCTCCAAAATTCCCTTCCTTTCCCCCTTCCCTTCATAAAATTTATTTCCTCTGAAATTCCCCTCTTTTTTCCTCTCTAAAATCCCCATTTCCCCCCTCCCCTCTCTAAAATCCCCATTTCCCCCCTCCCCTCTCTAAAATCCCCATTTCCCCCTCCCCTCTCTAAAATCCCTATTTCCCCCCTCCCCTCTCTAAAATCCCCATTTCCCCCCTCCCCTCTCTAAAATCCCCATTTCCCCCTCCCCTCTCTAAAATCCCCATTTCCCCCTCCCCTCTCTAAAATCCCCATTTCCCCCTCCCCTCTCTAAAATCCCCATTTTCCCCCTCCCCTCTCCCCTCTCTAAAATCCCCATTTTCCCCCTCCCCTCTCTAAAATCCCCATTTCCCCCTCCCCTCTCTAAAATCCCCATTTTCCCCCCTCCCCTCTCTAAAATCCCCATTTCCCCCTCCCCTCTCTAAAATCCCCATTTCCCCCCTCCCCTCTCTAAAATCCCCATTTCCCCCTCCCCTCTCTCAAATTCCCATTTCCCCCCTCCCCTCTCTAAAATCCCCATTTCCCCCCTCCCCTCTCTAAAATCCCCATTTCCCCCCTCCCCTGTCTAAAATTCCCATTTTACCCCCTCCCCACTCTAAAATCCCCATTTCCCCCCTCCCCTCTCTAAAATTCCCCTTTTTCCCCAAAATCTTTCCTGTATCTTCCCCTCAGCGTCCACTGCCCGGCTGTCAAGTAATGACAGCCGGGAGCAGCACCACCACCATGGTCCTTTACCCAGCCGTGTGGTAATTCCCCTCTCTATCATGGCTAGGTGGAGAAAACAGAGGAGGAGGAAGAGAGGAGGAGGAGGAGGTAGAGGAACTGGGAAAAAAAAAGATAAATGTCTTCTGTGTATTATTCTACAAGACTGAGGGACTGATTACCTCAACTCTATCTTCCACTGTTATTCTATACTTTGGACTGAAGAAGCCACTGACTGGCGAAACGTTTCCTTATTAAAGATTCCCAAATGTTACGTAAGTGGAAGCTGGCCAGCAGTAACAGCCTGATTGATCAGACCCTGATCCACCACGAAGCCTGGTCTCAGACCGGGCCGCGGGGGCGTTGACCCTTAAAACCCCCTCCAGGTATACTCCAGGTAAGGTACTAAGGATATCCCTCCAAATAATGGATTCAAATTGGATAAGTTTAGATTTAGAGAGGCCATAGGAGAGTACTGGCTTAGAAATAGAGTAGCTAAAGAGTGGAACAGTCTGCCTAGTAAGGTCATTGAAGCTAAAACCTTGGGTAGCTTCAAATATAATTTTGAGGAATAATTAGTGAAAGGGTTTGGATTTGAGTGGAACTTTCACACGAGTTAATAAGGTTATCGAAGCTTATTCCTTGGGTAACATTGATGGATTGGGCGAATATTTTTTAGTGGGTTTGGGTTTGAGAAGGACCTGCCAAGTATGGGCCAGTAGGCCTGCTGCAGTGCTCCTCCTTTATGCAAACAAGAAACTGTGTTTACCTCCTCTTCCAGAGGAGAAATTCAACTTTGTCATTTTCTATGCTGTCACATAAATGAAGATACAGTCTGTGATTCTCCTGGTGGAGACTTCATTCTTGATCTTGCTGTCTCAACTCCTCCTCCTGTTCCAGCATAATGCTATCTTTCATTGACAACGTTTCGCCCACACAGTGGGCTTTATCAGGTCACAGAGTAGAGAGCACACGAGTATATATAGTGGTGGAGAGTCAGGTAGAGAATAAGACGGGTCATCGCAAGATTGAGACCCGTGCCAGGACTACGGTCTTGGCGAACATTATACATACAGGTAGAGAATACTGGGTAGTGATAAATGGGTTTGAAAACTTGTCGGTTTTCAAAACCATTTATGACATCTGTCAGACACTGCAGCATCCTGGGATCTTAATACAAAGAATTCTTCAACACTTGTTCAACCTTTGGACGAAGATCTGCTTCGACTAGTTGATGGTACCACTGTGACGCCGCCTCCTCCTGCTTCACCTCTTCGACTAGTGGATGGTACCACTGTGACGCCGACGCCTCCTGCTTCACCTCACCTCACTACAGTATATAAGCCACGTCTACGGCCCTGTGCTGTACATTCTACAAGCTTGATGGACTGAACACATCGACTCCAGGCTGAGGGAGTGATTACCTCAAACTCCTCCTCTCCTTACACCTTTCTGCTTTGTACTGGACTGATGACACCACTGTGTGTTTGTAAAGGTATTTACAGAAGTTTGGATGTTACAATTCATGGGTGAGTGATACACAGTACTGACGAGATGAAGGATTACACTTATGTGCCACATCTGGGTATCTTTATTTGTAGACGTTTCGCCCTCCAATGAATTGATAAAAGCCACTGGATGGCGAGATGTTACACGTGTAACTCTATCTTACGTGTGATGAGGTGGTGAAGTTGGTGCAGTGGGTATGGTGGATGGTGGTGATGGGGTGTTGTTTGGTAATGGTGAGTGAAGGTAGGTAAGAGAGAGAGAGACAAAGAGACAGAAACAGAGACAGAGAGACAGACACAGACAGCGAAAGACAGGGAATTTCACAAGACTTAAACTACATATATATATATCCCTTCATACTTACAGCTGGTCTTGAAGTCTTTTCCAGCGGGTTTTACGCATAAAATCTCCCAGTAAGACTGGGCTGCCATCAAAGCCTTGATCTCCCAGCAGCCAACCTGTCTCTCATACACTTCAAACCCCAGGCTGCCTTTTTCTGATTTCTGATCGACCATTCCGGTCCTTACCTGACCAGGCATGTGTAAGAGCTACCCACAAAGAGGATGTCATTAGAATACAGCCACTGGGTCAGATACATCATTTCAAAAACTAACGAAAGTTACATAAAAACGAAGGCCACAAGACAGAGAACTAACTTTTATTGGCATGCAAAGAGTACGTAACCTTTATTCGCCGCATGTACACACCCTCATTTACAGGCTATCTCCCCCAACCAGCGAACCAGGTGACTGAGGGTTGACGATGGGGCCCCGTCGTTCAACTAGTAACCAGGTTCCAGCCAATGAGAAGATGGTTTTGGCAATCGCAGAGGTTATGTGGGTACCACTCTCCTGTCTGCCCTTGTCATTCCCATTCTAGAGCTGGTTGAAGCACGGTCTGCTATCTTGTGGCTTCTATTCTGCCTTGCTTACCGCGGAGTGCACTAATACCTATCACTGTACATAGTGTACATACTTCTGTTCTAAATTGGTGAAGGATAATATAAGTCTAAACTTTTTCTGCTGTGTTTATTTTGCTCCTTTTACACCCAGGATAACAGGCCTTTGGGACTTCTGGGTTGTAATAATTTTGTACATATTTTGGTAGAATTACCGACATTTTATTGTGGCAACGTTTCGCTCTCCAGGGGCTTTGTAACGGCTTGATAAAGCCGTTATTTTAAAAATTCTATAGTAAATTTGTGTCATCAACTCTGGTTCTCTGGTCTCAGACCGAGCCGCGGGGGCGATGACCCCTGAAACCTTCTCCAGGTCAACTATAGTTCAAAAGAGACACTCGAAAACTCAGTGAGAGACTCGTGTACTCTTAAAACTAGTACACGAAATTGCAAGCTCCTGATGTGTTGATTGCAACACGAAAGGCCCAGAGCTTTCATTCCACTTTCCCCGGGAATGTTTTGTATCTAGCAGTACATGAATAATATCTTTATGTATACAAGTATATGTACAAGGTATACAAGTACATGTACAAGGTATACAAGTACATGTACAAGGTATACAAGTACATGTACACAAGGTATACAAGTACATGTACAAGGTATACAAGTATATGTACAAGGTATACAAGTACATGTACAAGGTATACAAGTACATGTACACAAGGTATACAAGTACATGTACAAGGTATACAAGTACATGTACAAGGTATACAAGTACATGTACAAGGTATACAAGTACATGTACAAGGTATACAAGTACATGTACAAGGTATACAAGTACATGTACAAGGTATACAAGTACATGTACACAAGGTATACAAGTACATGTACACAAGGTATACAAGTACATGTACAAGGTATACAAGTACATGTACAAGGTATACAAGTACATGTACAAGGTATACCAGTACATGTACAAGGTATACAAGTACATGTACAAGGTATACAAGTACATGTACAAGGTATACAAGTACATGTACAAGGTATACAAGTACATGTACACAAGGTATACAAGTATATGTACAAGGTATACAAGTACGTGTACAAGGTATACAAGTACATGTACAAGGTATACAAGTACATGTACAAGGTATACAAGTACATGTACAAGGTATACAAGTATATGTACAAGGTATACAAGTACATGTACAAGGTATACAAGTACATGTACAAGGTATACAAGTACATGTAAAAGGTATACAAGTACATGTACAAGGTATACAAGTACATGTACAAGGTATACAAGTACATGTACAAGGTATACAAGTACATGTACAAGGTATACAAGTACATGTACAAGGTATACAAGTACATGTACAAGGTATACAAATATATGTACAAGGTATACAAGTACATGTACAAGGTATACAAGTACATGTACAAGGTATACAAGTACATGTACAAGGTATACAAGTACATGTACAAGGTATACAAGTACATGTACAAGGTATACAAGTACATGTACAAGGTATACAAGTACATGTACAAGGTATACAAGTACATGTACACAAGGTATACAAGTATATGTACAAGGTATACAAGTACATATACAAGGTATACAAGTACATGTACAAGGTATACAAGTACATGTACAAGGTATACAAGTACATGTACAAGGTATACAAGTACATGTACAAGGTATACAAGTACATGTACAAGGTATACAAGTACATGTACAAGGTATACAAGTACATGTACAAGGTATACAAGTACATGTACACAAGGTATACAAGTATATGTACAAGGTATACAAGTACATATACAAGGTATACAAGTACATGTACAAGGTATACAAGTACATGTACAAGGTATACAAGTACATGTACAAGGTATACAAGTACATATACAAGGTATACAAGTACATGTACAAGGTATACAAGTACATGTACAAGGTATACAAGTACATGTACAAGGTATACAAGTACGTGTACAAGGTATAAAAGTACATGTACAAGGTATACAAGTATATGTACAAGGTATACAAGTACATGTACAAGGTATACAAGTACATGTACAAGGTATACAAGTACAGTACAAGGTATACAGACCATAGCTGACATCAATGACATCCTATAATATAGAAAGTCAATTGTTATGCTGAGCATTTCCTGCAAATTAGGTCAGTTTTTGTCCCAGGATGTGACCCACACCAGTCCACTAACACCCAGGATGCGACCCACACCAGTCCACTAACACCCAGGATGCGACCCACACCAGTCCACTAACACCCAGGATGCGACCCACACCAGTCCACTAACACCCAGGATGCGACCCACACCAGTCCACTAACACCCAGGATGTGACCCACACCAGTCCACTAACACCCAGGATGTGACCCACACCAGTCCACTAACACCCAGGATGTGACCCACACCAGTCCACTAACACCCAGGATGCGACCCACACCAGTCCACTAACACCCAGGATGTGACCCACACCAGTCCACTAACACCCAGGATGTGACCCACACCAGTCCACTAACACCCAGGATGCGACCCACACCAGTCCACTAACACCCAGGATGCGACCCACACCAGTCCACTAACACCCAGGATGCGACCCACACCGGTCCACTAACACCCAGGTAACCATTTTACTGCTGGGTGAACATAGAGAACCGGTGTAAAGAAACACGCCTCTCAGTAGTAGTAACCAGTTACCAGTAACCAGTGTACCGTTGACTCAACGACCAACCGTCTCTGCCTGAGTCACTGTCTATTCATATTGCGCTGAACTGGCATTATTCAAAAGACCCTCTGGTACGCCGGCGGCCGGTCAGTCAGTGTTACGAGTGTGAGCAAGGAGATAGGTACGGTGGCAAGGGCTCTCTCCACATATCTGCAATTATACGTAATAACAGCCTACGTGAGTATTTCTTACCTAATCCACGTATCGAACTCCCACATGATAAATGGTGGCACCGGTGTGGAGCATGGATTTACGTTTTTAAGGGTAATTCAAGGCGTTAGAAGGCTGGTTGTGAGTAGCGGTCAAAGGTGAACCGTCACCCACCAGCCTACCCTCACGCACCACCTCCAGCCAGCAGCCTCACTCCCCTCACAACCTCCAGCCTGCGAGCCTGTTGCAGCCGTTTCAAGCTTCCTGGCTTAGTTCGTGTGCTAATTGCTTCAATCTCCGAGGGGTTGACCCGGATTTTGCAATTAAGCCAGTCAGTAAGCCAGACTGTGGAAGTGAACGCCAGTCAGCCTATCATCCAGCCTGTCTCCTGTCATCCAACTGCTCCTCCGTGCTTTGTGCATCGTTACACGTCTTCCAGTCAGCCATTCTCGTGGGGTAAGCCAGTCAGCCAACCCAGCTTCTAACCCAGCTGAGAGAGAGAAGTAAGCCACGCAGTAAGAAGTAAGCCAAGTTCCTCTGAAGTATTGTCTGTATCGCTTTGTGCTCCCTGTTGGATGCTAAGAGTGGTTTTCACCATTCCTGTGGCATAGAGTGGTTTATCAAGCCACCTTCGTGGGTAGAGAGTGGAGTGCGCGCCAGTGACCGCCAGCAGAGTTACACCCACCACCACCACTCTACTCACACCACCCCACCACCTCCAGCCATCCACCCATCTACCTGTGGCTGTTTGCACCCTTGTACCGGGTCCTAGTACTGTTTTGGCTCACATAATTGGTCAAGAGATTGTAGCTGGCGCCAATGATAAAACCCAATTATGAGAGTTCCCTGAGAACGCGCATTCTTCCGACAACAGTGAGTGTAGGTGACGTCAGCCCTCACCGCACAGGACACCCTACACCCTTCTCCTCATCACTCGTCATCCCGTCTACTACTCCAGACTTCAGTGATAATTTTCTTGAGACATTTTTCTTGCATTTAAAGACATTTGCGTGTGTGAGACATTTATAGTAAATTGCTTGTGTACTCTAAACCTTGTGTTTTCAGTGTAAATGCAGTATTTCTTTAACTCATTATTTTTACAATATTTTTCAGTGTTTTCACTTATCTTATATTTTTTTATTCTGTGTTTTTCTTTATGCTACTCCTGTCTCTAGTAAGTATTATTGTGTAGTGTACCAGTCAGTCACTCTGTGTGAAGTGATTCAATTTTTTTTTTATTGTATTCTTTCAGCGTTGTATTCTCCAGTAATTGTCATTGTATTTCATGCAGTGATATTCACCCCAGTATACTAAATTATCCATTTATTTCTATGTGTGTCTTTTTTTCATATGCCAGCAGTGTCTCATTCCTCTAATTTTTTCGCAGACTGTGTACCATTATTTTTGCCAGCAAATTTTTGTCGTATCAGTCACAGCAAGATTTTGTTGTATCAGTCACAGCAGGATTTTGTTGTAAGAATATATTATAATGAAGTGTGCTCTGCCACTGTAAGTGTTGACCTACCCGTTTTGTTCCTTTGTTTTATTTTATTCATATTTTTATATTTCCTGAACAAATTCACTCTTGATGAAATTTTAATTACTTTTAACGTAAAGTGTTTTCTTTACTCTGCTTGAGTAAATTGTTTTGTCTAATTTACAATTAAGAGTTAAAGTGTTCAATCAGTTTATTTTTTTTCTTCATATTTTAATTTCATTATTTAACCTAAGTTTTCCCAGTGACACTTTATTACTGCAGTGATTATTTTTACACTTTATTTGTTGCACTTGTTCTGCAGTGAATTATTTTCTTTTATTGCTATTTTTATGATTTATATTTTAATTTTGTCTATGCATTCTTAGAAAATACTTAAATTTCCCAGTTAACAATTTAGTAATTTTAATTTATACTTTTTACATTGATTTAAAATTTAATTAATTAATTTCTTTATTAGCAAGAGTAAAGACAGCTCATTTTGAATTTAATTCAGTCTCCAGTAATATTTTTACTTGTATATTTCAATGTAAATTTTTTTTCTTGGTCAATAGTCCTTTAAATTGAGTTTTCCTTCCTCTTGCAGTGTATCTTAGACATTAATTTTTTTATTATTTCTGCAAAATTAGTTGTATATCTTTTATTTCAATTCTAGAATTTTATATCATTTTATTGTTCATTATTTTTGCCTTATTTGTTCTCGTGTTACTTTGCCATTATGTCTCACATACCGTCAAGTGATACTTTAGTGAATGTCGACACTCAGACCTCTCAGGCTACTGCTGGTCCTGTCATCAGTCCTCACAGTTCCTTACCGACTGACAGACCGACTCAGACACCGAGATATTATAGTTATACTCGTGATTCTCTTGATGCGTTACCTTTATTCAATGGCCATGTACATAGTCTTGAAGCATGGTTTGCAGCCATTCGTTCTCGTGCTAGTGCTCTAGGTGAAGGTCCTCCTTCAGAGGAAAGTCTTATCAGACTTGCTAAAGAAGCTCTTTATCAATCTCCTGCTGCTGTTCACGTTGTTGATCTCCTTGATATGCGAGACTTCAGGAATCTTACTAAGTGGTCACAATATGAGGAACTGATTCGTTCTTTCCTTGTCCCAGTAAAAACAGCTGATCCATATGTCGTTCTTAGGGAACTAGTGAATGCTACACCCATGAGTAATGAATCGTTGAGTGCATTTGCTGTTAGATTAGACAAACTTTTATCATCATTTATCAATGCTGTCCAATCATCATCTTTTCTCCCTGAAGAGGCTAAACCATTTACAGAATCACTTGCTAAAATAGCAGCTTTTGGAGCAATTAAAGAACTAATGCCACCTGCTTCCGTGTGTGCTTATGAGGCTCATCCTCCAACTGTGACGATGGAACCACTTACAGCCTTAAATCATGTACGTTCCTTGTGCCCCCAGGGTACTTTCCCGTGTATTAAAAGTAATGTCACACATATGCCTCAGTCTGCACCACCTCTTGTTTGCACCACAGAGACAAATCGTGGTCGTCAACCATCTCAGAGATCACCAAGAACCAGTGTACAGAGTCGTTATACACCTCGTAGTATTCATAGTACATTCAGTAACCATAGTCGGCGGAATTGTTACAACTGTGGTTTCCGTGGCCATATTGCAATTAATTGTCCTGATAGTTACCCTAAGAGACGTCGTACTGATGATGAGTACTCAGATCTTCCCTACTGTACTTATCATAGAATACATGGACATGACACATCTGAGTGCAATGCTCTCTATAACCTTCAGTACTCTAGGTCTTTCCGTGGTCGTTCCAACCGCAGAACCCGTAGAGGAAACAGATATCGTGGTTCTCATAATAACCAGAACCAGGCTCATTCTTTCAATTCTCAAAATAACCAGAACCAGGCTTGTTCTTCCCAGTCGGGGGAATTCGAGCGCCCCAGTCAAACCGTCCCATGGTGACAGTAGGTGATAATGAGTACACCATCCCCGTTCACAATTCCTTTGAAGCCTTAAGCAGTCTCGAGAATGACAACCCTGCTGATGATGTTGCTTCACATGTCTCTGACATAGATGATTTTGGGGATGGAGTAGAACAAGTCTTTTCTGATGACAATCCACCTTTTTGTTTGCACATAACTTCCAATGCAACCATAGGCCCTATAGTGCAAGCATCTGTTTATAATGCGCCCGTTCATTTGTTCATGGACTCTGGTGCGCAAGTCAATATTATTAGGTCTAGTTTGTTTAAGGATAAGAAGTTACGACATGTCCTTCTCGTAGAACCGACTCCTGTGTCCTCCCTTAGTGGAGTATCTGGTTCTCACCTGCGTGTCCAAGGTCGGACTTCCCTAACCTTTTCTATCCAAGGTAGAGACTTCACTGCTTCCTTCCTTGTTGTCGACCAGATTACTTTCCCTGGTGACCTTCTACTGGGCTTTGCTTCCATGCGAGACTTACGCATTGTGCTCGACCCTTATCGATGGCATGCACAAATTGACGACTTAATCGTTCCATTCTGGGGTTACCAGCTTGGATCCGAAATCTGTTATACTGCTGCAGAGTATGATGTACGGATTAAGTCCTTACAAGCTAATGCATTCTCCAGTAGCGTACCCAAGCGGTCAGGCACTGGTAATTCTGTCACTCCCATCAGTGTTCCACCTATACCTTCAGATTTGCAAGCCGTATACCTGCCATCTCTAGTTTGTATTAGTTGTATGTCGGGACGACATACGTTAGCGTCGCCAAGCTCTCAGTAGTAGTAACCAGTTACCAGTAACCAGTGTACCGTTGACTCAATGACCAACCGTCTCTGCCTGAGTCACTGTCTATTCATATTGCGCTGAACTGGCATTATTCAAAAGACCCTCTGGTACGCCGGCGGCCGGTCAGTCAGTGTTACGAGTGTGAGCAAGGAGATAGGTACGGTGGCAAGGGCTCTCTCCACATATCTGCAATTATACGTAATAACAGCCTACGTGAGTATTTCTTACCTAATCCACGTATCGAACTCCCACATGATACGCCCAATGTTTCTACCCTCACTGGGAATCGAACCCAGACCCTCGCCGTGTGAAGTGAGGACTTTAGGCACCAGGCACCAATGGTATACAATACCGACAAGTTGAAGAATTAGACACATGTGCAACATCTGGGTATCTTAATTGTAGACGTTTCGCCCACCAGTGGATTTATCGGTACAAATTCAGGGACATAACTGGAAGACTAGACATATATGCAAAAGATGAGGTAATTAGTCCCTCAGTCTTGGAGATGGTGAAGAATACCCTATTTCCACCACTATTCTTCCTCCACCACTAACCTTTCTCCACCACTATTCTTCCTCCACCACTAACCTTTCTCCACCACTATTCTTCCTCCACCACTAACCTTTCTCCACCACTATTCTTCCTCCACCACTAACCTTTCTCCACCACTATTCTTCCTCCACCACTAACCTTTCTCCACCACTATTCTTCCTCCACCACTAACCTTTCTCCACCACTATTCTTCCTCCACCACTAACCTTTCTCCACCACTATTCTTCCTCCACCACTAACCTTTCTCCACCACTATTCTTCCTCCACCATTATTCTTCCTCCACCATTAACCTTTCTCCACCACTATTCTTCCTCCACCACTAACCTTCCTCCACCACTATTCTTCCTCCACCACTACTCTTTCTCCACAACTATTCTTCCTCCACCACTAACCTTTCTCCACCACTATTCTTCCTCCACCACTAACCTTTCTCCACCACTATTCTTCTTCCACCACTAACCTTTCTTCACCACTATTCTTCCTCCACCACTAACCTTTCTCCACCACTATTCTTCCTCCACCACTAACCTTTCTCCACCACTATTCTTTCTCCACCACTACTCTTTCTCCACAACTATTCTTCCTCCACAACTAACCTTTCTCCACCACTATTCTTCCTCCACCACTAACCTTTCTCCACCACTATTCTTCCTCCACCACTAACCTTTCTCCACCACTATTCTTCCTCCACCACTAACCTTTCTCCACCACTATTCTTCCTCTACCACTAACCTTTCTCCACCACTATTCTTCCTCCACCACTAACCTTTCTCCACCACTATTCTTCCTCCACCACTAACCTTTCTTCACCACTATTCTTCCTCCACCACTAACCTTTCTCCACCACTATTCTTCCTCCACCACTAACCTTTCTCCACCACTATTCTTCCTCCACCACTAACCTTTCTCCACCACTATTCTTTCTCCACCACTACTCTTTCTCCACAACTATTCTTCCTCCACCACTACTCTTTCTCCACCAGTATTCTTCCTCCACCACTAACCTTTCTCCACGACTATTCTTCCTCCACCATTAACCTTTCTCCACCACTATTCTTCCTCCACCACTAACCTTTCTCCACCACTATTCTTCCTCCACCACTAACCTTTCTCCACCACTATTCTTCCTCCACCACTAACCTTTCTCCACCACTATTCTTCCTCTACCAATAACCTTTCTCCACCACTATTCTTCCTCTACCACTAACATTTCTCCACCACTATTCTTCCTCTACCAATAACCTTTCTCCACCACTATTCTTCCTCCACCACTAACCTTTCTCCACCACTATTCTTCCTCCACCACTAACCTTTCTCCACCACTATTTCTCCACCACTATTCTTCCTCCACCACTACTCTTTCTCCACCAGTATTCTTCCTCCACCACTACTCTTTCACCACCACTACTCTTTCTCCACCAGTGTTCTTCTTCCACCACTAACGTTTCTCCACCAGTGTTCTTCCTCCACCACTAACCTTTCTCCACCCTCGACAACTACATCCTGAATTGTGAAAAACAAATTAAGAGAATAAATGAGAGAAGAATATTCTTTCTCGACTATTATATACAGGGCGTGGATCAAACTATCCCTCCCTACGCCCTCATTTATCACACGTTGCCCTATCCCCTATCCGCTAGCCATGTCATTAACCCATATTCGGAATATGTCCATCGGGAGACGCTGATAATTAGGGCTAGAAGGGTGGCAGCACCAAAATGCTAACAGATATTTTGATGATGACTGGAAAAGTCTTGAGGCTTATGTGATCTGAGAGTGTGAGAACTGGACCAGTCTGTTAACTGGACCAGTGTGAGAACTGGACCAGTCTGTTAACTGGACCAGTGTGAGAACTGGACCAGTCTGTTAACTGGACCAGTGTGAGAACTGGAGCAGTCTGTTAACTGGACCAGTGTGAGAACTGGACCAGTCTGTTAACTGGACCAGTGTGAGAACTGGACCAGTCTGTTAACTGGACCAGTGTGAGAACTGGAGCAGTCTGTTAACTGGACCAGTATGAGAACTGGAGCAATCTGTTAACTGGACCAGTATGAGAACTGCAGCAATCTGTTAACTGGACCAGTATGAGAACTGGAGAAGTCTGTTAACTGGAACAGTATGAGAACTGGAGCAGTCTGTTAACTGGACCAGTATGAGAACTGGACAAGTCTGTTAACTGGACCAGTATGAGAACTGGAGCTACCTGTTAACCGGACCAATATGAGAACTGGAGCAATCTATTAACTGGACCAGTATGAGAACTGGACCAGTCTGTTAACTGGACCAGTATGAGAACTGGAGCAGTCTGTTAACTGGACCAGTGTGAGAACTGGAGCAGTCTGTTAACTGGACCAGTATGAGAACTGGAGCAATCTGTTAACTGGACCAGTATGAGAACTGCAGCAATCTGTTAACTGGACCAGTATGAGAACTGGAGAAGTCTGTTAACTGGACCAGTGTGAGAACTGGAGCAGTCTGTTAACTGGAACAGTATGAGAACTGGAGCAGTCTGTTAACTGGACCAGTGTGAGAACTGGACCAGTCTGTTAACTGGACCAGTGTGAGAACTGGACCAGTCTGTTAACTGGACCAGTATGAGAACTGGAGCAGTCTGTTAACTGGACCAGTGTGAGAAGTGGAGCAGTCTGTTAACTGGACCAGTGTGAGAACTGGAACAGTCTGTTAACTGGAACAGTATGAGAACTGGAGCAGTCTGTTAACTGGACCAGTGTGAGAACTGGACCAGTCTGTTAACTGGACCAGTGTGAGAACTGGAGCAGTCTGTTAACTGGAACAGTATGAGAACTGGACCAGTCTGTTAACTGGACCAGTGTGAGAAGTGGAGCAGTCTGTTAACTGGACCAGTATGAGAACTGGAGCAGTCTGTTAACTGGACCAGTGTGAGAACTCGACCAGTCTGTTAACTGGACCAGTGTGAGAACTGGAGCAGTCTGTTAACTGGAACAGTATGAGAACTGGAGCAGTCTGTTAACTGGACCAGTGTGAGAACTGGACCAGTCTGTTAACTGGACCAGTGTGAGAACTGGAGCAGTCTGTTAACTGGACCAGTATGAGAACTGGAGCAATCTGTTAACTGGACCAGTATGAGAACTGCAGCAATCTGTTAACTGGACCAGTATGAGAACTGGAGAAGTCTGTTAACTGGACCAGTATGAGAACTGGAGCTATCTGTTAACCGGACCAATATGAGAACTGGAGCAATCTGTTAACTGGACCAGTATGAGAACTGGACCAGTCTGTTAACTGGACCAGTATGAGAACTGGACCAGTCTGTTAACTGGACCAGTATGAGAACTGGAGCAGTCTGTTAACTGGACCAGTATGAGAACTGGAGCTATCTGTTAACCGGACCAGTATGAGAACTGGAGCAGTTAACCGGACCAGTATGAGAACTGGAGAAGTCTGTTAACTGGACCAGTATGAGAACTGGAGAAGTCTCTTAACTGGACCAGTATGAGAACTGGAGCTATCTGTTAACCGGACCAGTATGAGAACTGGAGAAGTCTGTTAACTGGACCAGTATGAGAACTGGAGCAATCTGTTAACTGGACCAGTATGAGAACTGGAGCAGTTTGTTAACTGGACCAGTATGAGAACTGGAGAAGTCTGTTAACTGGACCAGTATCAGAACTGGAGCAATCTGTTAACTGGACCAGTATGAGAACTGGACCAGTATGAGAACTGGAGAAGTCTGTTAACTGGACCAGTATGAGAATTGGAGCAGTCTGTAAACTGGACCAATATGAGAACTGGACCAGTCTGTAAAACTGGACCAGTATGAGAACTGGACCAGTCTGTAAACTGGACCAGTATGAGAACTGGAGAAGTCTGTTAACTGGACCAGTATGAGAACTGGAGCAATCTGTTAACTGGACCAGTATGAGAACTGGAGCAGTTTGTTAAATGGACCAGTATGAGAACTGGAGAAGTCTGTTAACTGGACCAGTATGAGAACTGGACCAGTGTGCAAACTGGACCAGTATGAGAACTGGAGCAGTCTGTAAACTGGACCAATATGAGAACTGGATAAGTCTGTAAAACTGGACCAGTATGAGAACTGGGCCAGTCTGTAAATTGGACCAATATGAGAACTGGACCAGTTCTGTAAAACTGGACCAGTGTGAGAACTGTACCAGTCTGTAAAGTAGACCAGTATGAGAACTGGACCAGTCTGTAAAGTGGACCAGTGTCAGAACTGGACCAGTCTGTAAAATGGACCAGTATGAGAACTGGAGTAGTCTGCGAAGTGGACCAGTGTCAGAACTGGACCAGTCTGTAAAGTGGACTAGTATGAGAACCGGAGTAGTCTGTAAACTGGACCAATATGGACCAGTATACACTGTGCAAGTGTATACAGCTCAAAGTATTAATTCTGGGTTATTGTGTGTATGTCCAGATATAACAGGTGACTGTGCATACTGTCACTTCTAAAACATACATAGACATCTGCTGTTCCACAGGAAGGTGTACAGATATCTGTGTTCCACAGGAAGGTGTACAGACATCTGCAGTTCCATAGGAAGGTGTACAGACATCTGCAGTTCCATAGGAAGGTGTACAGACATCTGCAGTTCCATAGGAAGGTGTACAGACATCTGCAGTTCCATAGGAAGGTGTACAGACATCTGCAGTTCCATAGGAAGGTGTACAGACATCTGCAGTTCCATAGGAAGGTGTACAGACATCTGCAGTTCCATAGGAAGGTGTACAGACATTTGCAGTTCCATAGGAAGGTGTACAGACATTTGCAGTTCCATAGGAAGGTGTACAGACATCTGCAGTTCCATAGGAAGGTGTACAGACATTTGCAGTTCCATAGGAAGGTGTACAGACATTTGCAGTTCCATAGGAAGGTGTACAGACATTTGCAGTTCCATAGGAAGGTATATATGTATGTGTGTGTGTGTGTGTGTGTGTGTGTGTGTGTGTGTGTGTGTGTGTGTGTGTGTGTGTGTGTGTGTGCGTGTGTGTGTGTGTGTATGTGTGTGTGTGTGTGTGTGTGTGTGTATGTGTGTGTGTGTGTGTGTGTATGTGTGTGTGTGTGTGTGTGTGTGTGTGTATGTGTGTGTGTGTGTGTGTGTGTGTGTGTGTGTGTGTGTGTGTGTGTGTGTGTGTGTGTATCTGGCGTCCGTGGGAAGGTGTACAATAAAGCAGAGAAGTTAGACAACAAATCCGGTTCTTGTCCAAGAATATACATGTATATGCACACAGAGGCTGAACTTACAAGTATAGTATCAAGAAAGCTAGCAAAACGCATCCAATTTGCGATAAATTCTGATATTCCCTTCAAACTGACAAACTTACGCATATAAGAATATATACGCGATTATACGCATCTCCCTCGACACATGAGCGTATCTGGAAACATGCGCACACTGCAGTGGCTCATGGCTCACAACTGAGATAGCCGGGGTTCGATCCTGGACAGTTGGCAGTGTTTTCGTGCACCTGTTGCCCCTGTAGAGGTGCTTGGATGCTGTCACGCTGCTGACTCGCAACCCAGGAAGACCAAAGGCACTAAATGTGTGTGTGTGTGTGTGTGTGTGTGTACTCACCTAGTTGTACTCACCTAGGTGAGGTTGCAGGGGTCGAGTCCAAGCTCCTGGCCCCGCCTCTTCACTGGTTGCCACTAGGTCACTCTCCCTGAACCATGAGCTTTATCGTACCTCTGCTTAAAGCTATGTATGGATCCTGCCTCCACTACATCGCTTCCCAAACTATTCCACTTCCTGACTACTCTGTGGCTGAAGAAATACTTCCTAACATCCCTTTGATTCATCTGTGTCTTCAGCTTCCAACTGTGTCCCCGTGTTGCTGTGTCCAGTCTCTGGAACATCCTGTCTTTGTCCACCTTGTCAATTCCTCTCAGTATTTTGTAAGTCGTTATCATGTCCCCCCTATCTCTCCTGTCCTCCAGTGTGTGTGTGTGTGTGTGTGTGTGTGTGTGTGTGTGTGTGTGTGTGTGTGTGTGTGTGTACCACGCAAAACATTGTAATAATCGGCTGTGATTAAAATTACGCAACGCTGTATGGGAATCGAACTGGTGGAGTTTACCTGGAGAGAGTTCCAGGGGGTCGACGCCCCCGCGGCCCGGTCTGTGACCAGGTGGAGGCTTACAAGGCAATATATACGTCTTAAGTCATATGATTTGATGAATCTTTGAGCGAAACACTGCGCGAAACGTCGTCACAATAAAGGCTAACTTTACACCCGTGTCCTCTCTTCAATACCAGATTCTAACTAAATCACCTTACAACCCACCAATAACCCACCTAACCCCCACTTGATAACCCACCAAACACCCGTAACAACCCAATAACCCACCTAACACCCACTTGATAACCCACCAAACACCCGTAACAACCCAATAACCTAACACCCATTTGATAACCCACCAAACACCTGTAACAACACAATAACCTACCTAACACCCACTTGATAACCCATCAAACACCCGTAACAACCCAATAACCTACCTAACACCCACTTGATAACCCACCAAACACCCGTAACAACCCAATAACCTACCTAACACCCACTTGATAACCCACCAAACACCCGTAACAACCCAATAACCTACCTAACACCCACTTGATAACCCACCAAACGCCCGTAACAACCCAATAACCTACCTAACACCCACTTGATAACCCACCAAACACCCGTAACAACCCAATAACCTACCTAACACCCACTTGATAACCCACCAAACACCCGTAACAACCCAATAACCCACCTAACACCCACTTGATAACCCACCAAACACCCGTAACAACCCAATAACCTACCTAACACCCACTTGATAACCCACCAAACACCCGTAACAACCCAATAACCTACCTAACACCCACTTGATAACCCACCAAACACCCGTAACAACCCAATAACCTACCTAACACCCACTTGATAACCCACCAAACACCCGTAACAACCCAATAACCCACCTAACACCCACTTGATAACCCACCAAACACCCGTAACAACCCAATAACCTACCTAACACCCACTTGATAACCCCCCAAACACCCGTAACAACCCAATAACCCACCTAACCCCCACTTGATAACCCACCAAACACCCGTAACAACCCAATAACCTACCTAACACCCACTTGATAACCCACCAAACACCTGTAACAACCCAATAACCTACCTAACACCCACTTGATAACTCACCAAACACCCGTAACAACCCAATAACCTACCTAACACCCACTTGATAACCCACCAAACACCCGTAACAACCCAATAACCTACCTAACACCCACTTGATAACCCACCAAACACCCGTAACAACCCAATAACCCACCTAACACCCACTTGATAACCCACCAAACACCCGTAACAACCCAATAACCTACGTAACACCCATTTGATAACTCACCAAACACCCGTAACAACCCAATAACCTACCTAACACCCATTTGATAACTCACCAAACACCCGTAACAACCCAATAACCTACCTAACACCCACTTGATAACTCACCAAACACCCGTAACAACCCAATAACCTACCTAACACCCATTTGATAACTCACCAAACACCCGTAACAACCCAATAACCTACCTAACACCCACTTGATAACCCACCAAACACCCGTAACAACCCAATAACCCACCTAACACCCTACAACAACAACATATACCACACTTACCCAACACCAACCTGCCCACAATACATGAACCACCCACAAACTCGCCCACTCCCACAAAACGCCCACGAAATCTGAAGTGTGGGGCACCGCCCTGACTCTCCCACCCAATCATTATACCTGTTAAGCCACACAGTCTGTCCTGTCGCCATAAAAATGTAGACAGTACCTCGGAAAAGATTAAACCCACCAAAAAAATATGGGTGTAACAGTGTTGTGTGTGTATACACAGTGTTGTGTGTGTGTATACAGTGTTGTGTGTGTATACAGTGTTGTGTGTGTATACACAGTGTTGTGTGTGTATACAGTGTTGTGTGTGTATACACAGTGTTGTGTGTGTGTATACACAGTGTTGTGTGTGTGTATACACAGTGTTGTGTGTGTATACACAGTGTTGTGTGTGTATACACAGTGTTGTGTGTGTGTATACACAGTGTTGTGTGTGTGTATACACAGTGTTGTGTGTGTGTATACACAGTGTTGTGTAAGTTGGGTATGTTTAAGCAGTGGTCATTATATATGGTATTATTATATCAGTATGTACACATAGGCAAGTGTGTGATTATATATATATATATATATATATATATATATATATATATATATATATATATATATATATATATATATATATATATATATATATATAATCACACACAGGGGTAACAGTGATCTAAAATTTACAGGAATGTCTACTTAATAAATAGTACAACAGATTTGATCCTGACTGAGAAATTGATGGTGGGAGCTCAACTGCTCCCAGATCCAATTCCAGCCGTGCAGACAACATTCGTCCTTAACATCTTCAGAAACGTTGCACACACACAGGAAAGGTCGCAGCCATGCTAGCAGTAACATGCCCTGTCGAGTTGTACATGTATCGTGTACAGTATCCACAAGGTGAAGAATTACCCACATGTACAATATATGGGTATCATGATTGTAGACGTTTCGCCCTCCAGTAGTTTTTATCAAATTCAAGGAGATAATAGGTACACTGTTCCTGAAGAACATAATGAAGAACATAATTACAGGACCTTCTGATGAAACTCTCTAAACGCTTCGTTATGTTCACTGATATATCTAATTCGTTAAATCTGCTCAAATTTACAGTTCTGTACATTCAATTAGCCAAATCCAAGGAATAAATACACGCATTTATATTTTATTCTGTGTTAGATAGGAGTCGAGGCAAATGATTTTTGGGATTTGAAGAGCTGTTGGAGTGCGAGCAAGGGAGTATTTTGTGAGGGGGTTTTAGGGAAGCTGGTTAGTTGGACTTGAGTCCTGGAGGTAGGAAGTACAGTACCTGCACTCTAAAGGACGGATTGGATATATCTGCTGCTTGGAGGGTCGTGTAAATTGTCGTATGTGCGCGCTTCTGGCAAGACAGCAATAGTGTGTATCATGGTGTAAGTGTTTCTTTTCGGGTCACCTTGCCTCGGTGGGCAATGTGCTAAAAATAAAATACCATACTATACACACATACACCTGGGGGTAGTCCTCTCCAACAGAATTTGACCACACACACACACACAAAAAAAAAATATCCATCCAGCCACCCAGAAGGCTCAAACCACTGCCACAACTTCTCCCTCTCAGCATCTGCACATCTCAGCCACAACAACTTCCAGAGACACATCTCCTCTTTAACATTCACAGCCCACATAAATAGTGAATAACATACACACGCGACGCTTCTGACATAAATGTAGACATGTATGCAAACGAGAAAACTGGATAATCGCAAAGGTGAATTAGTGGAAGAGTCAATAAACATACGGTTAAAAGAGGAACACCGGTTAAGTGCTGGGAATAAGCACCTGGTTGGTTAGGACAGACGGAGGGTCGGGAGATACAAGGTTTAAAGGTTAAGGAAATGCCTTAACTAGTGGGTCGGTGAAATTATTACAGGCTAAGGGTCACCTGGTAAGGATGGAAGGGAAGGGAGGAAGGGGGAAGTAATGGAGGAATGAGAAAAAGGGAGATAGAATGGAAGAAATTATAATGTTGACACGGAACTTAAACCTTATCATACACAATATCACTCAAGGTATATACAAACACACAAGGTATATACACAAACACACAAGGTATATACACTCACACAAGGTATATACACTCAAACACACAAGGTATAACACTCAAGGTATATACAAACACACAAGGTATATACACAAACACACAAGGTATATACACTCACACAAGGTATATACACTCAAACACACAAGGTATATACACTCAAACACACAAGGTATATACACTTAAACACACAAGGTATATACAAACACACAAGGTATATACACAAACACACAAGGTATATACACTCACACAAGGTATATACACTTAAACACACAAGGTATATACAAACACACAACGTATATACACTTAAACACACAAGGTACATACACTCAAACACTAACACTCACAGAGTTGCTAACAATCCGAAGCTAAAACTAACAGAGAGACGTAACAATTACGCTAACTAGCACTCGGGAAAAAATAAATTCTGGGCCTGGACAGCTGGAGGCTAGTGTGACTGGTGGTGTGGTTAGAGGTTTGTGTAATTAGTGTGGCTGGGGGTGGATTTCGGCATGGTCGGAATAGGTAGGCAGGCAGATAGGTAGGTAGATAAGTAGGTGGATGGGTAGGTAGCGAGGGAGGGAGGTAGGCTGGGAGGTTGGAAAACAGACAATTAGGTAGGCTGGTAGACAGGTAGGCAGGCTGTTAGGTAGGCAGGCAGTTAGGTAGGTAGGCAAATAGGTAGGCATGAAGGCAGGCAGTTAGGTAGGTAAGTAGGTAGGCATGAAGGCAGGCAGGCAGTTAGGTAGGTAGGTAAGAAGGTAGGTAAGTAGGTAGGTAAGAAGGTAAGTAAGAAGGTAGGTAAGAAGGTAGGTAAGTAGGCAGGCAGTTAGGTAGTTAGGTAGGCAGGCAGGCAGTTAGGTAGTTAGGTAGGCAGGCAGGCAGTTAGGTAGGTAGGTAAGAAGGTAGGCAAGTAGGCAGGCAAGTAGGCAGGAAGTTAGGTAGGTAGGTAAGAAGGTAGGCAAGTAGGTAGGCAAGTAGGCAGGCAAGTAGGCAGGCAAGTAGGCAGGCAGTTAGGTAGGTAGGTACGTAGATAGGTATCAGGCTTAGTGTGGCATGGCCGGATAATTTCTTCCCCTGACTCACTGTCGTCTTCAAAATATTCGCTAGTACTTATGGGGCCGAAGAACTAAACCCGGTGGCAAAAAACCAGGTATAAACCAGAAGATCCAAGCCTATGTGACCTTCCGTTAGGGATCTTAAGTGTTCTGCACCTCAGGATGCGACCCACAACAGTCGACTATCATCCAGGGACTTGTACATTGCTAGGTGATCAGTGATAGGTGTAAGGTGACTAACACTCAGATACCTACTTACTGCTAGGTATAAGAAGGCTTGCCTAGGAACCTATTTTTTTTGCAGAGATAAAACGTAATAAAAATTAGTTTCAAGGAGTAAACTACTGTAAACTCGACACACTGTAAATTTTCAAGACGGAAACCATAATCTTTGCTCTGCCATCCTCTTCAATCCAGACTAAGAAGAAAGAATAACAAAAATTAGAACTGAAGTAAGAATTAGTAGAATAAGAAAGAATAACTAGAAGGTTGTTCACATAAGAGAATCAAGATATCACGACGTATCGCTCCGACCTGGACCATTGACTAGTCACACTACCACACGAAGGTGAGGGAGCCAGTGTATATACGAGAGGAGACCAGGAACGGGACAAAGATTGGAAGAAGGAAGTGGAACATTAGAAGAAACAGAAGAAGAGAGAGAGAAGAAGAAAGAGGTCTTTACCCCAAAGGGTAGTAACCCACGGGGTTAACACAAGAAAGCCAGGAGGTACAGATTACACTGGGGGGTCTTGCTTGTGCTCTCCCCCAGGATGCATCCCACTGCCAGGTAACAAGTGTTTACCTGGAGTTTACCTGGAGAGAGTTCCGGGGGTCAACGTCCCCGCGGCCCGGTCTGTGACCAGGCCTCCTGGTGAATCAGAGCCTGATCAACCAGGCTGTTACTGCTGGCTGCACGCAAACCAACGTACGAGCTACAGCCCGGCTGGTCAGGAACCGACTTTAGGTGCTTGTCCAGTGCCAGCTTGAAGACTGCCAGGGCTGTTGGTAATCCCTCTTATGTATGCTGGGAGGCAGTTGAACAGTCTCGGGCCCCTGACACTTATTGTATGGTCTCTTAACGTGCTAGTGACACCCCTGCTTTTCATTGGGGGGATGTTGCATCATCTGCCAAGTCTTTTGCTTTCGTAGTGAGTGATTTTTATGTGCAAGTTCGGTACTAGTCCCTCTAGGATTTTCCAGGTGTATATAATCATGTATCTCTCCCGCCTGCGTTCCAGGGAATACAGGTTTAGGAACCTCGAGCACTCCCAGTAATTGAGGTGTTTTATCTCCGTTATGCGCGCCGTGAAGGTTCTCTGTACATTTTCTAGGTCAGCAATTTCACCTGCCTTGAAAGGTGCTGTTAGTGTGCAGCAATATTCCAGCCTAGATAGAACAAGTGACCTGAAGAGTGTCATCATGGGCTTGGCCTCCCTAGTTTTGAAGGTTCTCATTATCCATCCTGTCATTTTTCTAGCAGATGCGATTGATACAATGTTATGGTCCTTGAAGGTGAGATCCTCCGACATGATCACTCCCAGGTCTTTGACGTTGGTGTTTCGCTCTATTTTGTGGCCAGAATTTGTTTTGTACTAGTGGCACAATGTACAGAACTGTGCCCTCCTGTGTTTTGTACAGTAATCTGTACAAAATATGCCTACCTGAACCAGCACAGGTGGTGTCTAGTCTACCTGAACCAGCACAGGTGGTGTCTAGTCTACCTGAACCAGCACAGGTGGTGTCTAGTCTACCTGAACAACCACA
>NC_091388.1:10406817-10436817 GCF_038502225.1 Cherax quadricarinatus | reverse complement strand
GAAAATGTGTTCATAAAGTCGATTTCTCTGGTTTTTCCAACATATGATCGTCCTTACGTCCAACCCAATATGAAAGCCTGGCTACGTTGCTGCAGACACGCATATTGCAGGCACGAATAATATTACAGGCACGAATATTGTCGTCACAAATATTAAGAGTACACACTAGCTACGATCTGATAAACAGGACCTAGGTACCGACCACCTGTCAAGAACGAGGGACTGACCACCTCTCAAGAATGAGGGACTGACCACCTCTCAAGAATGAGGGACTGACCACCTCTCAAGAATGAGGGACTGACCACCTCTCAAGAATGAGGGACTGACCACCTCTCAAGAACGAGGGACTGACCACCTCTCAAGAATGAGGGACTGACCACCTCTCAAGAATGAGGGACTGACCACCTCTCAAGAATGAGGGACTGACCACCTGTCAAGAATGAGGGACTGACCACCTCTCAAGAATGAGGGACTGACCACCTCTCAAGAACGAGGGACTGACCACCTCTCAAGAATGAGGGACTGACCACCTCTCAAGAACGAGGGACTAACCACCTCTCAAGAACGAGGGACTGACCACCTCTCAAGAACGAGGGACTGACCACCTCTCAAGAACAAGGGACTGACCACCTCTCAAGAACGAGGGACTAACCACCTCTCAAGAACGAGGGACTGACCACCTCTCAAGAACAAGGGACTGACCACCTCTCAACAACGAGGTACTAACCACCTCTCAACAACGAGGTACTAACCACCTCTCAACAACGAGGGACTGACCACCTCTTGATCAAGACTACTTCCATCACCTCCAATGTTACATTAACCTGTCTTCTCCTGAAGAAGCCTGCCACGAGGGCGAAACGGTTCCACAAAATACCCAAGTGTTAAACAATTATGTTAACTTTCATTCGCTGTTTCGACCAAAGCCAATTTAAACAAGAAAAAAATTGTGTCCAATTTCTCACAATTTTTTATATAAGAAATCTTGTTCCAAACTTTGAAAAAAAAAAGAAAAAAAAACTTGCCCGAATGGCCTAGGATTCTTTCTTTTATTTTATAGGCCTGGGAAATTTAAGGTGGATAATGAGGAGAGTAGAGGCAGTGAGGCTGAGGACATGAGAAGTGAGAGGAAGTAACGAGAGATGTATGTACTCACTTATTTGAGGTTACAGGGGACGAGTCACAGCTCCTGGCCCTGCTTCTTCTCTGGTCACTACTAGATCCACTCTCTCCCTGTTCCATGAGCGTTATCGTACCTTACCTTAAAGCTATGTCTAAACCCTGCCTTTGTGCGTGAGTGTGTATACATATTCATGGGAAAGCACTAAACCGTAGGGGTCATCCAGTTCCTGTTCAATGGAATCAAGGAACAGCCTATGAGGGGATAACTCTGAGGTGGTCAGTCCCTCAGTCCTGGTAGGTGGTCAGTCCCTCAGTCTTGGTAGGTGGTGGTCAGTCCCTCAGTCCTGGTAGGTGGTGGTCAGTCCCTCAGTCCTGGTAGGTGGTGGTCAGTCCCTCAGTCCTGGTAGGTGGTGGTCAGTCCCTCAGTCCTGGTAGGTGGTGGTCAGTCCCTCAGTCCTGGTAGGTGGTGATCAGTCCCTTAGTCCTGGTAGGTGGTCAGTCCCTCAGTCCTGGTCGGTGGTGGTCAGTCCCTCAGTCCTGGTAGGTGGTGGTCAGTCCCTCAGTCCTGGTAGGTGGTGGTCAGTCCCTTAGTCCTGGTAGGTGGTGGTCAGTCCCTCAGTCCTGGTAGGTGGTGGTCAGTCCCTTAGTCCTGGTAGGTGGTCAGTCCCTCAGTCCTGGTAGGTGGTGGTCAGTCCCTCAGTCTTGGTAGGTGGTGGTCAGTCACTCAGTCCTGGTAGGTGGTGGTCAGTCCCTCAGTCTTGGTAGGTGGTGGTCAGTCCCTCAGTCCTGGTAGGTGGTGGTCACTCCCTCAGTCCTGGTAGGTGGTGGTCAGTCCCTCAGTCTTGGTAGGTGGTGGTCAGTCACTCAGTCCTGGTAGGTGGTCAGTCCCTCAGTCCTGATAAGGTGGTGGTCAGTCCCTCAGTCCTTGTAGGTGGTGGTCAGTCCCTCAGTCTTGGTAGGTGGTGGTCAGTCCCTCAGTCTTGGTAGGTGGTGGTCAGTCCCTCATTCTTGAGAGGTGGTCAGTCCCTCAGTCCTGGTAGGTGGTGGTCAGTCCCTTAGTCCTGGTAGGTGGTGGTCAGTCCCTCAGTCCTGGTAGGTGGTGGTCAGTCCCTTAGTCCTGGTAGGTGGTCAGTCCCTCAGTCCTGGTAGGTGGTGGTCAGTCCCTCAGTCTTGGTAGGTGGTGGTCAGTCCCTTAGTCCTGGTAGGTGGTCAGTCCCTCAGTCATGGTAGGTGGTCAGTCCCTCAGTCCTGGTAGGTGGTGGTCAGTCCCTTAGTCCTGGTAGGTGGTCAGTCCCTCAGTCCTGGTAGGTGGTGGTCAGTCCTTCAGTCTTGGTAGGTGGTGGTCAGTCCCTCAGTCCTGGTAGGTGGTGGTCAGTCCCTCAGTCCTGGTAGGTGGTGGTCAGTCCCTCAGTCTTGGTAGGTGGTGGTCAGTCCCTCAGTCCTGGTAGGTGGTGGTCAGTCCCTCAGTCCTGATAAGGTGGTGGTCAGTCCCTCAGTCCTTGTAGGTGGTGGTCAGTCCCTCAGTCTTGGTAGGTGGTGGTCAGTCCCTCAGTCTTGGTAGGTGGTGGTCAGTCCCTCAGTCCTGGTAGGTGGTGGTCAGTCCCTCAGTCCTGGTAGGTGGTGGTCAGTCCCTCAGTCCTGGTAGGTGGTGGTCAGTCCCTCAGTCAGGTGGTGGTCAGTCCCTGGTAGGTGGTGGTCAGTCCCTCAGTCCTGGTAGGTGGTGGTCAGTCCCTCAGTCCTGGTAGGTGGTGGTCAGTCCCTCAGTCCTGGTAGGTGGTGGTCAGTCCTTGGTAGGTGGTGGTCAGTCCCTGGTAGTGGTGGTCCTGGTAGGTGGTGTCCCTCAGTCCTGGTAGGTGGTCAGTCCCTCAGTCCTGGTAGGTGGTGGTCAGTTCCTCAGTCCTGGTAGGTGGTGGTCAGTCCCTCAGTCTTGGTAGGTGGTCAGTCCCTCAGTCCTGGTAGGTGGTCAGTCCCTCAGTCCTGGTAGGTGGTCAGTCCCTCAGTCCTGGTAGGTGGGGGTGAGTCCCTCAGTCCTGGTAGGTGGGGGTGAGTCCCTCAGTCCTGGTAGGTGGTGGCCAGTCAGTCTTGGTAGGTGGTGGTCAGTCCCTCAGTCCTGGTAGGTGGTGGTCAGTCCCTCAGTCCCCCTCAGTCTTGGTAGGTGGTGTCCCTCAGTCAGGTGGTCAGTCCTCAGTCCTGGTAGGTGGTGGTCAGTCCCTCAGTCTTAGGTGGTGGTCAGTCCCTCAGTCCTGGTAGGTGGTGGTCAGTCCCTCAGTCCTGGTAGGTAGGTGGTCAGTCCCTCAGTCCTGGTAGGTGGTGGTCAGTCCCTCAGTCCTGGTAGGTGGTGGTCAGTCCTTGGTAGGTGGTGGTCAGTCAGTCCTCAGTCTTGTAGGTGGTGGTCAGTCCCTCAGTCCTGGTAGGTGGTGGTCAGTCCCTCAGTCCTGGTAGGTGGTGGTCAGTCCCTCAGTCCTGGTAGGTGGTGGTCAGTCCCTCAGTCCTGGTAGGTGGTGGTCAGTCCCTCAGTCCTGGTAGGTGGTCAGTCCCTCAGTCCTGGTAGGTGGTCAGTCCCTCAGTCCTGGTAGGTGGGGGTGAGTCCCTCAGTCCTGGTAGGTGGGGGTGAGTCCCTCAGTCCTGGTAGGTGGTGGCCAGTCCCTCAGTCTTGGTAGGTGGTGGTCAGTCCCTCAGTCCTGGTAGGTGGTGGTCAGTCCCTCAGTCTTGGTAGGTGGTGGTCAGTCCCTCAGTCTTGGTAGGTGGTCAGTCCCTCAGTCCTGGTAGGTGGTCAGTCCCTCAGTCCTGGTAGGTGGTGGTCATTCCCTCAGTCCTGGTAGGTGGTGGTCAGTCCCTCAGTCCTGGTAGGTGGTGGTCAGTCCCTCAGTCTTGGTAGGTGGTGGTCAGTCCCTCAGTCTTGGTAGGTGGTGGTCAGTCCCTCAGTCCTGGTAGGTGGTGGTCAGTCCCTCAGTCCTGGTAGGTGGTGGTCAGTCCCTCGGTCCTGGTAGGTGGTGGTCATTCCCTCGGTCCTGGTAGGTGGTGGTCAGTCCCTCAGTCTTGGTAGGTGGTGGTCAGTCCCTCAGTCTTGGTAGGTGGTGGTCAGTCCCTCAGTCCTGGTAGGTGGTGGTCAGTCCCTCAGTCCTGGTAGGTGGTGGTCAGTAACTCTGTCCTGGTAGGTGGTGGTCAGTCCCTCGGTCCTGGTAGGTGGTGGTCATTCCCTCGGTCCTGGTAGGTGGTGGTCAGTCCCTCAGTCCTGGTAGGTGGTGGTCAGTCCCTCAGTCCTGGTAGGTGGTGGTCAGTCCCTCAGTCTTGGTAGGTGGTGGTCAGTCCCTCAGTCCTGGTAGGTGGAGGTCAGTCCCTCAGTCCTGGTAGGTGGAGGTCAGTCCCTTAGTCCTGGTAGGTGGTGGTCAGTCCCTCAGTCCTGGTAGGTGGTGGTCAGTCCCTCAGTCCTGGTAGGTGGTGGTCAGTCCCTCAGTCCTGGTAAGTGGTGGTCAGTCCCTTAGTCCTGGTAGGTGGTCAGTCCCTCAGTCCTGGTCGGTGGTGGTCAGTCCCTCAGTCCTGGTCGGTGGTGGTCAGTCCCTCAGTCCTGGTAGGTGGTGGTCAGTCCCTCAGTCCTGGTAGGTGGTGGTCAGTCCCTTAGTCCTGGTAGGTGGTGGTCAGTCCCTCAGTCCTGGTAGGTGGTGGTCAGTCCCTTAGTCCTGGTAGGTGGTCAGTCCCTCAGTCCTGGTAGGTGGTGGTCAGTCCCTCAGTCTTGGTAGGTGGTGGTCAGTCCCTTAGTCCTGGTAGGTGGTCAGTCCCTCAGTCCTGGTAGGTGGTCAGTCCCTCAGTCCTGGTAGGTGGTGGTCAGTCCCTTAGTCCTGGTAGGTGGTCAGTCCCTCAGTCCTGGTAGGTGGTGGTCAGTCCCTCAGTCTTGGTAGGTGGTGGTCAGTCCCTCAGTCCTGGTAGGTGGTGGTCAGTCCCTCAGTCCTGGTAGGTGGTGGTCAGTCCCTCAGTCCTGGTAGGTGGTGGTCAGTCCCTCAGTCCTAGCAGGTGGTGGTCAGTCCCTCAGTCCTGGTAGGTGGTGGTCAGTCCCTCAGTCCTGGTAGGTGGTGGTCAGTCCCTCAGTCCTGGTAGGTGGTGGTCAGTCCCTCAGTCCTGGTAGGTGGTGGTCAGTCCCTCAGTCCTGGTAGGTGGTGGTCAGTCCCTCAGTCCTGGTAGGTGGTGGTCAGTCCCTCAGTCCTGGTAGGTGGTGATCAGTCCCTTAGTCCTGGTAGGTGGTCAGTCCCTCAGTCCTGGTCGGTGGTGGTCAGTCCCTCAGTCCTGGTAGGTGGTGGTCAGTCCCTCAGTCCTGGTAGGTGGTGGTCAGTCCCTTAGTCCTGGTAGGTGGTGGTCAGTCCCTCAGTCCTGGTAGGTGGTGGTCAGTCCCTTAGTCCTGGTAGGTGGTCAGTCCCTCAGTCCTGGTAGGTGGTGGTCAGTCCCTCAGTCTTGGTAGGTGGTGGTCAGTCCCTTAGTCCTGGTAGGTGGTCAGTCCCTCAGTCCTGGTAGGTGGTCAGTCCCTCAGTCCTGGTAGGTGGTGGTCAGTCCCTTAGTCCTGGTAGGTGGTCAGTCCCTCAGTCCTGGTAGGTGGTGGTCAGTCCCTCAGTCTTGGTAGGTGGTGGTCAGTCCCTCAGTCCTGGTAGGTGGTGGTCAGTCCCTCAGTCCTGGTAGGTGGTGGTCAGTCCCTCAGTCTTGGTAGGTGGTGGTCAGTCCCTCAGTCCTGGTAGGTGGTGGTCAGTCCCTCAGTCCTGATAAGGTGGTGGTCAGTCCCTCAGTCCTTGTAGGTGGTGGTCAGTCCCTCAGTCTTGGTAGGTGGTGGTCAGTCCCTCAGTCTTGGTAGGTGGTGGTCAGTCCCTCATTCTTGAGAGGTGGTCAGTCCCTCAGTCCTGGTAGGTGGTGGTCAGTCCCTTAGTCCTGGTAGGTGGTGGTCAGTCCCTCAGTCCTGGTAGGTGGTGGTCAGTCCCTTAGTCCTGGTAGGTGGTCAGTCCCTCAGTCCTGGTAGGTGGTGGTCAGTCCCTCAGTCTTGGTAGGTGGTGGTCAGTCCCTTAGTCCTGGTAGGTGGTCAGTCCCTCAGTCATGGTAGGTGGTCAGTCCCTCAGTCCTGGTAGGTGGTGGTCAGTCCCTTAGTCCTGGTAGGTGGTCAGTCCCTCAGTCCTGGTAGGTGGTGGTCAGTCCCTCAGTCTTGGTAGGTGGTGGTCAGTCCCTCAGTCCTGGTAGGTGGTGGTCAGTCCCTCAGTCCTGGTAGGTGGTGGTCAGTCCCTCAGTCTTGGTAGGTGGTGGTCAGTCCCTCAGTCCTGGTAGGTGGTGGTCAGTCCCTCAGTCCTGATAAGGTGGTGGTCAGTCCCTCAGTCCTTGTAGGTGGTGGTCAGTCCCTCAGTCTTGGTAGGTGGTGGTCAGTCCCTCAGTCTTGGTAGGTGGTGGTCAGTCCCTCAGTCCTGGTAGGTGGTGGTCAGTCCCTCAGTCCTGGTAGGTGGTGGTCAGTCCCTCAGTCCTGGTAGGTGGTGGTCAGTCCCTCAGTCCTGGTAGGTGGTGGTCAGTCCCTCAGTCCTGGTAGGTGGTGGTCAGTCCCTCAGTCCTGGTAGGTGGTGGTCAGTCCCTCAGTCCTGGTAGGTGGTGGTCAGTTCCTCAGTCCTGGTAGGTGGTGGTCAGTCCCTCAGTCTTGGTAGGTGGTCAGTCCCTCAGTCCTGGTAGGTGGTCAGTCCCTCAGTCCTGGTAGGTGGTCAGTCCCTCAGTCCTGGTAGGTGGGGGTGAGTCCCTCAGTCCTGGTAGGTGGGGGTGAGTCCCTCAGTCCTGGTAGGTGGTGGCCAGTCCCTCAGTCTTGGTAGGTGGTGGTCAGTCCCTCAGTCCTGGTAGGTGGTGGTCAGTCCCTCAGTCTTGGTAGGTGGTGGTCAGTCCCTCAGTCTTGGTAGGTGGTCAGTCCCTCAGTCCTGGTAGGTGGTCAGTCCCTCAGTCCTGGTAGGTGGTGGTCATCCCTCAGTCCTGGTAGGTGGTGGTCAGTCCCTCAGTCCTGGTAGGTGGTGGTCAGTCCCTCAGTCCTGGTAGGTGGTGGTCAGTCCCTCAGTCTTGGTAGGTGGTGGTCAGTCCCTCAGTCTTGGTAGGTGGTGGTCAGTCCCTCAGTCCTGGTAGGTGGTGGTCAGTCCCTCAGTCCTGGTAGGTGGTGGTCAGTCCCTCGGTCCTGGTAGGTGGTGGTCATTCCCTCGGTCCTGGTAGGTGGTGGTCAGTCCCTCAGTCTTGGTAGGTGGTGGTCAGTCCCTCAGTCTTGGTAGGTGGTGGTCAGTCCCTCAGTCCTGGTAGGTGGTGGTCAGTCCCTCAGTCCTGGTAGGTGGTGGTCAGTCCCTCGGTCCTGGTAGGTGGTGGTCAGTCCCTCGGTCCTGGTAGGTGGTGGTCATTCCCTCGGTCCTGGTAGGTGGTGGTCAGTCCCTCAGTCCTGGTAGGTGATGGTCAGTCCCTCAGTCCTGGTAGGTGGTGGTCAGTCCCTCAGTCTTGGTAGGTGGTGGTCAGTCCCTCAGTCCTGGTAGGTGGAGGTCAGTCCCTCAGTCCTGGTAGGTGGAGGTCAGTCCCTCAGTCCTGGTAGGTGGTGGTCAGTCCCTTAGTCCTGGTAGGTGGTGGTCAGTCCCTCAGTCCTGGTAGGTGGTGGTCAGTCCCTCAGTCCTGGTAGGTGGTGGTCAGTCCCTCAGTCCTGGTAAGTGGTGGTCAGTCCCTTAGTCCTGGTAGGTGGTCAGTCCCTCAGTCCTGGTCGGTGGTGGTCAGTCCCTCAGTCCTGGTAGGTGGTGGTCAGTCCCTCAGTCCTGGTAGGTGGTGGTCAGTCCCTTAGTCCTGGTAGGTGGTGGTCAGTCCCTCAGTCCTGGTAGGTGGTGGTCAGTCCCTTAGTCCTGGTAGGTGGTCAGTCCCTCAGTCCTGGTAGGTGGTGGTCAGTCCCTCAGTCTTGGTAGGTGGTGGTCAGTCCCTTAGTCCTGGTAGGTGGTCAGTCCCTCAGTCCTGGTAGGTGGTCAGTCCCTCAGTCCTGGTAGGTGGTGGTCAGTCCCTTAGTCCTGGTAGGTGGTCAGTCCCTCAGTCCTGGTAGGTGGTGGTCAGTCCCTCGGTCTTGGTAGGTGGTGGTCAGTCCCTCAGTCCTGGTAGGTGGTGGTCAGTCCCTCAGTCCTGGTAGGTGGTGGTCAGTCCCTCAGTCTTGGTAGGTGGTGGTCAGTCCCTCAGTCCTGGTAGGTGGTGGTCAGTCCCTCAGTCCTGATAAGGTGGTGGTCAGTCCCTCAGTCCTTGTAGGTGGTGGTCAGTCCCTCAGTCTTGGTAGGTGGTGGTCAGTCCCTCAGTCTTGGTAGGTGGTGGTCAGTCCCTCATTCTTGAGAGGTGGTCAGTCCCTCAGTCCTGGTAGGTTGTGGTCAGTCCCTTAGTCCTGGTAGGTGGTGGTCAGTCCCTCAGTCCTGGTAGGTGGTGGTCAGTCCCTTAGTCCTGGTAGGTGGTCAGTCCCTCAGTCCTGGTATGTGGTGGTCAGTCCCTCAGTCTTGGTAGGTGGTGGTCAGTCCCTTAGTCCTGGTAGGTGGTCAGTCCCTCAGTCCTGGTAGGTGGTCAGTCCCTCAGTCCTGGTAGGTGGTGGTCAGTCCCTTAGTCCTGGTAGGTGGTCAGTCCCTCAGTCCTGGTAGGTGGTGGTCAGTCCCTCAGTCTTGGTAGGTGGTGGTCAGTCCCTCAGTCCTGGTAGGTGGTGGTCAGTCCCTCAGTCCTGGTAGGTGGTGGTCAGTCCCTCAGTCTTGGTAGGTGGTGGTCAGTCCCTCAGTCCTGGTAGGTGGTGGTCAGTCCCTCAGTCCTGGTAGGTGGTGGTCAGTCCCTCAGTCCTGGTAGGTGGTGGTCAGTCCCTCAGTCCTGGTAGGTGGTGGTCAGTCCCTCAGTCCTGGTAGGTGGTGGTCAGTCCCTCAGTCCTGGTAGGTGGTGGTCAGTCCCTCAGTCCTGGTAGGTGGTGGTCCCTCAGTCCTGGTAGGTGGTGGTCAGTCCCTCAGTCCTGGTAGGTGGTGGTCAGTTCCTCAGTCCTGGTAGGTGGTGGTCAGTTCCTCAGTCCTGGTAGGTGGTGGTCAGTCCCTCAGTCTTGGTAGGTGGTCAGTCCCTCAGTCCTGGTAGGTGGTCAGTCCCTCAGTCCTGGTAGGTGGGGGTGAGTCCCTCAGTCCTGGTAGGTGGGGGTGAGTCCCTCAGTCCTGGTAGGTGGTGGCCAGTCCCTCAGTCTTGGTAGGTGGTGGTCAGTCCCTCAGTCCTGGTAGGTGGTGGTCAGTCCCTCAGTCTTGGTAGGTGGTGGTCAGTCCCTCAGTCTTGGTAGGTGGTGGTCAGTCCCTCAGTCTTGGTAGGTGGTCAGTCCCTCAGTCCTGGTAGGTGGTCAGTCCCTCAGTCCTGGTAGGTGGTGGTCATTCCCTCAGTCCTGGTAGGTGGTGGTCAGTCCCTCAGTCCTGGTAGGTGGTGGTCAGTCCCTCAGTCTTGGTAGGTGGTGGTCAGTCCCTCAGTCTTGGTAGGTGGTGGTCAGTCCCTCAGTCCTGGTAGGTGGTGGTCAGTCCCTCAGTCCTGGTAGGTGGTGGTCAGTCCCTCGGTCCTGGTAGGTGGTGGTCAGTCCCTCGGTCCTGGTAGGTGGTGGTCAGTCCCTCAGTCCTGGTAGGTGATGGTCAGTCCCTCAGTCCTGGTAGGTGGTGGTCAGTCCCTCAGTCTTGGTAGGTGGTGGTCAGTCCCTCAGTCCTGGTAGGTGGAGGTCAGTCCCTCAGTCCTGGTAGGTGGAGGTCAGTCCCTCAGTCCTGGTAGGTGGTGGTCAGTCCCTCAGTCTTGGTAGGTGGTGGTCAGTCCCTCAGTCCTGGTAGGTGGAGGTCAGTCCCTCAGTCCTAGTAGGTGGAAGTCAGTCCCTCAGTCCTGGTAGGTGGTGGTCAGTCCCTCAGTATTGGTAGGTTGTCAGTCCCTCAGTCCTGGTAGGTGGTGGTCAGTCCCTCAGTCCTGGTAGGTGGTGGTCAGTCCCTCAGCATTATTAGTAGGTAGTCAGTCCCTCAGCATCAGTAGTAGGTAGTCAGTTCCCCAGTATTAGTAGTAGGTATTCAGTCCCCCAGCATCAGTAGTAGGTAGTCAGTCCCCCAGCATCAGTAGTAGGTAGTCAGTCCCCCAACATCAGTAGTAGGTAGTCAGTCCCCCAGCATCAGTAGTAGGTAGTCAGTCCCCCAACATCAGTAGTCGGTATTCAGTCCCCCAGAATCAGTAGTAGGTAGTCAGTCCCCCAACATCAGTAGTAGGTAGTCAGTCCCCCAACATCAGTAGTAGGTATTCAGTCCCCCAGCATCAGTAGTAGGTAGTCAGTCCCCCAACATCAGTAGTAGGTATTCAGTACTCCAGCATCAGTAGTAGGTAGTCAGTCCCCCAACATCAGTAGTAGGTAGTCAGTCCCCCAACATCAGTAGTAGGTAGTCAGTCCCCTAACATCAGTAGGAGGTAGTCAGTCCCTCCCACTATGTGACAGGCACACTGGAACGCTGTGCTGATAGCGTCATCTATGCGTGCGGCGTATTTAAGGAATTACCAATGCGTAAGGAGGGAGTCATGCGTCTGGAGGCGGTACGTACTGACGCATACCAAGAACGTCACCACCTCGCTCCTCTATGAATATTAATTAACTAAGAACAAGTGAAGCAAACTAATCGAGAGATCAGCTTGAAACCCGAGGGGGCCGACAAGCTTTTGCTGCAACGTTTCGCTCGAAGCGTTATCAAGCTTCCTGTTTGTACAACGGTACTAACAGCAAACGGAGGATCAAGCCTCCACAACGTCTTTAACCGAATAACCCACATGGATTTAGCGCTTTACATGATAAAAATTGATTTTTGTAACGTTTCGCCCATATAGTAGGTTTCTTCAGTCAAATACAGAGGCAGCAGGTGTATAGATGTTGTAATCAGTCCATCAACCTTAGTAAGTCCCTCAGCCTGGACAATATGTGAGGTGGTCAGTCCCTCAGCCTGGACAATATGTGAGGTGGTCAGTCCCTCAGTCTGGACAATATGTGAGGTGGTCAGTCCCTCAGCCTGGACAATATGTGAGGTGGTCAGTCCCTCAGCCTGGACAATATGTGATGTGGTCAGTCCCTCAGTCTGGACAATATGTGAGGTGGTCAGTCCCTCAGCCTGGACAATATGTGAGGTGGTCAGTCACTCAGCCTGGACAATATGTGATGTGGTCAGTCCCTCAGTCTGGACAATATGTGAGGTGGTCAGTCCCTCATCCTGGACAATATGTGAGGTGGTCAGTCCCTCAGTCTGGACAATATGTGAGGTGGTCAGTCCCTCAGCCTGGACAATATGAGGTGGTCAGTCCCTCAGTCTGGACAATATGTGAGGTGGTCAGTCCCTTAGTCTGGACAATATGTGAGGTGGTCAGTCCCTCAGCCTGGACAATATGTGAGGTGGTCAGTCCCTCAGTCTGGACAATATGTGAGGTGGTCAGTCCCTCAGTCTGGACAATATGTGAGGTGGTCAGTCCCTCAGCCTGGACAATATGTGAGGTGGTCAGTCCCTCAGTCTGGACAATATGTGAGGTGGTCAGTCCCTCAGTCTGGACAATATGTGAGGTGGTCAGTCCCTCAGCCTGGAGAATATGTGAGGTGGTCAGTCCCTCAGTCTGGACAATATGTGAGGTGGTCAGTCCCTCAGCCTGGACAATATGTGAGGTGGTCAGTCCCTCAGTCTGAACAATATGTGAGGTGGTCAGTCCCTCAGTCTGGACAATATGTGAGGTGGTCAGTCCCTCAGCCTGGACAATATGTGAGGTGGTCAGTCCCTCATTCTGGACAATATGTGAGGTGGTCAGTCCCTCAGTCTGGACAATATGTGATGTGGTCAGTCCCTCAGCCTGGACAATATGTGATGTGGTCAGTCCCTCAGCCTGGACAATATGTGAGGTGGTCTGTCCCTCAACCTGGACAATATGTGAGGTGGTCAGTCCCTCATTCTGGACAATATGTGAGGTGGTCAGTCCCTCAGTCTGGACAATATGTGATGTGGTCAGTCCCTCAGCCTGGACAATATGTGAGGTGGTCTGTCCCTCAACCTGGACAATATGTGATGTGGTCAGTCCCTCAGTCTGGACAATATGTGAGGTGGTCAGTCCCTCAGCCTGGACAATATGTGAGGTGGTCAGTCCCTCAGCCTGGACAATATGTGAGGTGGTGAATCCCTCAGTCTGGACAATATCTGAGGGGGTCAGTCCCTCAGCCTGGACAATATCTGAGGGGGTCAGTCCCTCAGCCTGGACAATATCTGAGGGGGGTCAGTCCGTCAGCCTGGACAATATCTGAGGGGGTCAGTCCCTGAGCCTGGACACTATCTGAGGGGGTCAGTCCCTCAGCCTGGACAATATCTGAGGGGGTCAGTCCCTCAGCCTGGACACTATCTGAGGGGGTCAGTCCCTCAGCCTGGACAATATCTGAGGGGGTCAGTCCCTCAGCCTGGACAATATCTGAGGGGGTCAGTCCCTCAGCCTGGACACTATCTGAGGGGGTCAGTCCCTCAGCCTGGACAATATCTGAGGGGGTCAGTCCCTCAGGGACAATATCTGAGGGGGTCAGTCCCTCAGCCTGGACAATATCTCAGGGGGTCAGTCCCTCAGCCTGGACAATATCTGAGGGGGTCAGTCCCTCAGCCTGGACAATATCTCAGGGGGTCAGTCCCTCAGCCTGGACAATATCTGAGGGGGTCAGTCCCTCAGCCTGGACAATATCTCAGGGGGTCAGTCCCTCAGCCTGGACAATATCTGAGGGGGTCAGTCCCTCAGCCTGGACAATATCTCAGGGGGTCAGTCCCTCAGCCTGGACAATATCTGAGGGGGTCAGTCCCTCAGCCTGGACAATATCTCAGGGGGTCAGTCCCTCAGCCTGGACAATATCTCAGGGGGTCAGTCCCTCAGCCTGGACAATATCTCAGGGGGTCAGTCCCTCAGTCTGGACAATATCTGAGGGGGTCAGTCCCTCAGCCTGGAAAACTGCTGACACGCACAAGTATATTCATAAGGGTGATATTCCTCGTATAATCCCGTAACAAAAGTACGTATTGTCTTCCAACTCATTAAGCAAATACGATACTAATGAAAATCTCCTGCAATTATCTAAATTCACAATTTACATAAACATTAACATAGTTTCTATGTACAATATATATATATATATATATATATATATATATATATATATATATATATATATATATATATATATATATATATATATATATATACTGGCTTAAATAGCAACGCTCTTCTTGCCGAATAAGACAAGCGAAAATCTGTGTATGCAATAATTTCCCAAAAATAATTCTGAACATAACGACAAAAATGTATTTCCTTTGTTTTTTTATTATTAAATTATTGTAAACTTATCTAAAATATATTTAGTTGAATTAGGCTAAATTAAATTGCGCTTGTTATAATAAGGTCAGGTAAGTTTTCTAAGGTTCTTTTGGTACAAAATTATTAATTTTTATATTAACATCAATGAAAAATATATATATTTCAACGTATAAGAGAAAATTTTCAGAAAGAACTTAATTTTGAGTTCTTGCTAACTGACCAATTTTACCTATTCGTCACGACATATATAATAAAAGAGAGAGAGAGAGAGAGAGAGAGAGAGAGAGAGAGAGAGAGAGAGAGAGAGAGAGAGAGAGAGACAGACAGACAGACAGACAGAGACAGAGAGAGAGAGAGAGAGAGAGAGAGAGAGAGAGAGAGAGAGAGAGAGACAGACAGACAGACATACAGACAGACAGACAGACAGACAGACAGAGAGAGAGAAAGAGAGAGAGAGAGAGAGAGAGAGAGAGAGAGAGAGAGAGAGAGAGAGACAGACAGACAGACAGACAGAGAGAGAGAGAGAGAGAGAGAGAGAGACAGAGAGACAGACAGACAGACAGACAGACAGACAGACACACACACACACAGAGAGAGAGAGAGAGAGAGAGAGAGAGAGAGAGAGAGAGAGAGAGAGAGAGAGAGAGAGAGAGAGAGAGAGAGAGAGAGAGAGAGAGACTAGAACAATAAATTGTAAATAAGAATGAGAAAAAAATATCGCAGACACAAAAACTCGGAAGAATAACAACAGTCTGGTGAAACATACAGATTGCCAGTTATCTTCGTTTGGTCTGTGGGATTTTCTCCCTTATTGATCATAAGAACAGAGAATCACTGCAGAAGGCCTACTGGCCCGTGCCTGGCAGGTCCTTATCAACACCACCTGTAAGAACGCAAGGAGGGCCCAAGAACAGTGTCTGGGGAATGGAAGGTAATCAAATTATATCCAAGGATGAGGATGGCTCTAAATCCTTGGATCAATAACCCCTTCATCAGCACCAAGTCTCACCCGCCCTTGGAGGAACGCAGACAAGGGCAGATGGTATGGTTTGCACTGAATTAACGGCTTGATAAAGCTCCTGGAGAGCGAAACGTTGCCACACTAAAATGCAGCATAAGTTGCACTTGTGTCCTTTTACCTAAGGTTTGGATGACTTGTAATACAAGCGAGATGTTGGGACTCTCCTCCCAGAGTGTCTCAGATGCTGTGAGTCTCTCCCAGAGTGTCTCAGATGCTGTGAGTCTCTCCCACAGTGTCTCAGATGCTGTGAGTCTCTCCCACAGTGTCTCAGATGCTGTGAGTCTCTCCCAGAGTGTCTCAGATGCTGTGAGTCTCTCCCACAGTGTCTCAGATGCTGTGAGTCTCTTCCCAGTGTCTCAGATGCTGTGAGTCTCTCCCACAGTGTCTCAGATGCTGTGAGTCTCTTCCCAGTGTGTTTAAGATGCTGTGAGTCTCTCCCAGAGTGTCTCAGATGCTGTGAGTCTCTCCCAGAGTGTCTCAGATGCTGTGAGTCTCTCCCAGAGTGTCTCAGATGCTGTGAGTCTCTCCCAGAGTGTCTCAGATGCTGTGAGTCTCTCCCAGAGTGTCTCAGATGCTGTGAGTCTCTCCCAGAGTGTCTCAGATGCTGTGAGTCTCTCCCAGAGTGTCTCAGATGCTGTGAGTCTCTCCCAGAGTGTCTCAGATGCTGTGAGTCTCTCCCAGAGTGTCTCAGATGCTGTGAGTCTCTCCCAGAGTGTCTCAGATGCTGTGAGTCTCTCCCAGAGTGAGATGCTGTGAGTCTCTTCCCAGAGTGAGATGCTGTCTCTCCCAGAGTGAGATGCTGAGACCCTCCTTCCAGTATGTCTGAGATGCTGTGAGTCTCTCCCAGTGTTTGAGATGCTGCGAGTCCCTCCTAGAGTGCTTGAGATGCTGTGACTCTCCTCCCAGTGTGTCCGAGATTCTGACACAAGATACTGCGAGTTACATCTCAGTGGGACAAACACTGACCAGCTGAAACTCAACCTTACACTCTACTGCCGTAAAGGTCAACATCACACAGCTCGTCCATAACATTACTGAAGCAACTAGTAACCTCCATTACCAGTAGACTAAAGATTACAAAAGCACATAATGGGTTCCAATACTGTATTTGCTAAGCTACAGTAGCAATGAACTCATTAAATGGGAACGTAAACTGAGAATAACTTAAGGAACACAGTTCCAGCATTACACAGAAGCATGTTACAGTGCCACACGATTGTAAGAAACTAGGCACTGAAGCATGTTACAGTGCCACACGAGTGTAAGAAACTAGGCACTGAAGCATGTTACAGTGCCACACGAGTGTAAGAAACTAGGCACTGAAGCATGTTACAGTGCCACACGAGTGTAAGAAACTAGGCACTGAAGCATGTTACAGTGCCACACGAGTGTAAGAAACTAGGCACTGAAGCATGTTACAGTGCCACACGAGTGTAAGAAACTAGGCACTGAAGCATGTTACAGTGCCACACGAGTGTAAGAAACTAGGCACTGAAGCATGTTACAGTGCCACACGAGTGTAAGAAACTAGGCACTGAAGCATGTTACAGTGCCACACGAGTGTAAGAAACTAGGCACTGAAGCATGTTACAGTGCCACACGAGTGTAAGAAACTAGGCACTGAAGCATGTTACAGTGCCACACGAGTGTAAGAAACTAGGCACTGACGCATGTTACAGTGCCACACGAGTGTAAGAAACTAGGCACTGAAGCATGTTACAGTGCCACACGAGTGTAAGAAACTAGGCACTGAAGCATGTTACAGTGCCACACGAGTGTAAGAAACTAGGCACAGAAGCATGTTACAGTGCCACACGAGTGTAAGAAACTAGGCACTGAAGCATGTTACAGTGCCACACGAGTGTAAGAAACTAGGCACTGAAGCATGTTACAGTGCCACACGAGTGTAAGAAACTAGGCACAGAAGCATGTTACAGTGCCACACGAGTGTAAGAAACTAGGCACAGAAGCATGTTACAGTGCCACACGAGTGTAAGAAACTAGGCACTGAAGCATGTTACAGTGCCACACGAGTGTAAGAAACTAGGCACTGAAGCATGTTACAGTGCCACACGAGTGTAAGAAACTAGGCACTGAAGCATGTTACAGTGCCACACGAGTGTAAGAAACTAGGCACAGAAGCATGTTACAGTGCCACACGAGTGTAAGAAACTAGGCACTGAAGCATGTTACAGTGCCACACGAGTGTAAGAAACTAGGCACTGAAGCATGTTACAGTGCCACACGAGTGTAAGAAACTAGGCACTGAAGCATGTTACAGTGCCACACGAGTGTAAGAAACTAGGCACTGAAGCATGTTACAGTGCCACACGAGTGTAAGAAACTAGGCACTGAAGCATGTTACAGTGCCACACGAGTGTAAGAAACTAGGCACAGAAGCATGTTACAGTGCCACACGAGTGTAAGAAACTAGGCACTGAAGCATGTTACAGTGCCACACGAGTGTAAGAAACTAGGCACTGAAGCATGTTACAGTGCCACACGAGTGTAAGAAACTAGGCACTGAAGCATGTTACAGTGCCACACGAGTGTAAGAAACTAGGCACTGAAGCATGTTACAGTGCCACACGAGTGTAAGAAACTAGGCACTGAAGCATGTTACAGTGCCACACGAGTGTAAGAAACTAGGCACTGAAGCATGTTACAGTGCCACACGAGTGTAAGAAACTAGGCACTGAAGCATGTTACAGTGCCACACGAGTGTAAGAAACTAGGCACTGAAGCATGTTACAGTGCCACACGAGTGTAAGAAAACTAGGCACTGAAGCATGTTACAGTGCCACACGAGTGTAAGAAACTAGGCACTGAAGCATGTTACAGTGCCACACGAGTGTAAGAAACTAGGCACTGAAGCATGTTACAGTGCCACACGAGTGTAAGAAACTAGGCACTGAAGCATGTTACAGTGCCACACGAGTGTAAGAAACTAGGCACTGAAGCATGTTACAGTGCCACACGAGTGTAAGAAACTAGGCACAGAAGCATGTTACAGTGCCACACGAGTGTAAGAAACTAGGCACTGAAGCATGTTACAGTGCCACACGAGTGTAAGAAACTAGGCACTGAAGCATGTTACAGTGCCACACGAGTGTAAGAAACTAGGCACAGAAGCATGTTACAGTGCCACACGAGTGTAAGAAACTAGGCACAGAAGCATGTTACAGTGCCACACGAGTGTAAGAAACTAGGCACTGAAGCATGTTACAGTGCCACACGAGTGTAAGAAACTAGGCACTGAAGCATGTTACAGTGCCACACGATTGTAAGAAACTAGGCACTGAAGCATGTTACAGTGCCACACGAGTGTAAGAAACTAGGCACTGATGTTACAGTGCCACACGAGTGTAAGAAACTAGGCACTGATGTTACAGTGCCACACGAGTGTAAGAAACTAGGCACTGAAGCATGTTACAGTGCCACACGAGTGTAAGAAACTAGGCACTGAAGCATGTTACAGTGCCACACGAGTGTAAGAAACTAGGCACTGAAGCATGTTACAGTGCCACACGAGTGTAAGAAACTAGGCACTGAAGCATGTTACAGTGCCACACGAGTGTAAGAAACTAGGCACTGAAGCATGTTACAGTGCCACACGAGTGTAAGAAACTAGGCACTGAAGCATGTTACAGTGCCACACGAGTGTAAGAAACTAGGCACTGAAGCATGTTACAGTGCCACACGAGTGTAAGAAACTAGGCACTGAAGCATGTTACAGTGCCACACGAGTGTAAGAAACTAGGCACTGAAGCATGTTACAGTGCCACACGAGTGTAAGAAACTAGGCACTGAAGCATGTTACAGTGCCACACAAGTGTAAGAAACTAGGCACAGAAGCATGTTACAGTGCCACACGAGTGTAAGAAACTAGGCACAGAAGCATGTTACAGTGCCACACGAGTGTAAGAAACTAGGCACAGAAGCATGTTACAGTGCCACACGAGTGTAAGAAACTAGGCACTGAAGCATGTTACAGTGCCACACGAGTGTAAGAAACTAGGCACTGAAGCATGTTACAGTGCCACACGAGTGTAAGAAACTAGGCACAGAAGCATGTTACAGTGCCACACGATTGTAAGAAACTAGGCACTGAAGCATGTTACAGTGCCACACGAGTGTAAGAAACTAGGCACTGAAGCATGTTACAGTGCCACACGAGTGTAAGAAACTAGGCACTGAAGCATGTTACAGTGCCACACGAGTGTAAGAAACTAGGCACTGAAGCATGTTACAGTGCCACACGAGTGTAAGAAACTAAGCACTGAAGCATGTTACAGTGCCACACGAGTGTAAGAAACTAGGCACAGAAGCATGTTACAGTGCCACACGAGTGTAAGAAACTAGGCACTGATGTTACAGTGCCACACGAGTGTAAGAAACTAGGCACTGAAGTACCGTGCTAGTAAACTACAATTCTCCTGAGCAATATATATATATATATATATATATATATATATATATATATATATATATATATGTGTGTGTGTGTGTGTGTGTGTATGCGAAAATCACAATATAACATTTGACTAAATATATAAAAAATAGAAATGAAAAATAAACAGGATGACCTGAGTGTTTTTATGTGCTTACACACACACACACACACACACACACACACACACACACACAACACATACACACACACAAAACATACACACACACAACACATACACAAAAACACACACACAAACACACACACACACACAACACATACAACACATACACACACACACAACACATACACACACAACACATACACACACAACACATACACACACACACACACACATACACACAACACACACAACACATACACACACAACACATACACACACACACAACATACACACACAAACACACACACAACATACACACAACATACACACACAACACACACACACACACACACACACAACACACACAACATACACACACAAACACACACACACAACATACACACACAAACACACACACACACACACACACACACACACACACACACACACACACAACATACACACACAACATACACACACAACAAACACACACGACAAACACACACAACAAACACACACTAAAAACACACACACACACACACACACACACATACACACACACACACACACACACACACACACACACACACACACGGAAATAAGATACCAGTGCCAAGTGTTTTCCACACCGGAGAAAGTGCCGGCTGGTATCCTCGACCAGTTACTTCATCCCACCATTCATGTCTTATATATTAACCATTACAAACCCTTCACAAAAGTTCCCAGTCTTCCTCGACGGCAGCAACTGGCAGATACCCAAATATTAACTCAATTCTCAGAGTTATTTATCCCGTCTGCCAAAAAAAGTCAGTCAAGATTTTCCCAGAGGAAGAATTTGTCATATTTCCTCCCAACTCGAAACTCGGGGATTTAAATTTTCTTGCTTCGCTGGAATATTTTTTGCCTCGTGAGGAAAATCTGTCGACAGGGCAATATTTGGCGGGTGTGTCTGTCCACGCCTGGCTCCGGGAAATACATTACTGCAGGCAAGTATTTGCTACGTCCTTGCTAAAGCTCCAGTTGTGGGTTATCATATGACTAAGACCGGCCTCGGGAAGCACTTGTTTAGTTTCCTGACAAACCTGACCTAACCTTGTTGAGTGTATCTTCCTTCCAGGATGTTGCTACTCTTAAACCCTTCCAGCACTAAGTTAAACCCTTCCTGCACTAATTTAAACCCTTCCAGTACTAAGTTAAACCCTTCCAGCACTACCTTAAACTCTTCCAGCACCACCTTAAACCTTTCCAGAACCATTTTACAGTGTACTCACCTATTTGTACTCACCTATTTGTGGTTGCAGGGGTCGAGTCACAGCTCCTGGCCCCGCCTCTTCGCTGATTGCTACTAGGTCCTCTCTCTCCCTGCCCCATGAGCTCTATCATACCTCGCCTTAAAACTATGTATGGTTCCCGCCTCCACTACGTCACTTTCTAGGCTATTCCACTGCCTGACTACTCTATGACTGAAGAAATACTTCCTAACATCCCTTTGATTCATCTGAGTCTTCAACTTCCAATTGTGACCTCTTGTGTCTGTGTCCCTTCTCTGGAACATCCCGTGTGTGTGTGTGTGTGTGTGTGTGTGTGTGTGTGTGTGTGTGTGTGTGTGTGTGTGTGTGTGTGTGTGTGTGTGTGTGTGTGTGTGTGTGTGTGTGTGTTACACTCACAGATTTGTGTGTGCAGGAATCAGATTATGACTTACTCCTTTCTTAAAAAAGATCCCTTACCTCTTTCCTACTCTTGACAAATATGATACAGCTCATGGAGCAGGGGGAGGGTGGACCTAGTAGCAACCAGGCAGGGCCAAGAGATATGAATCGACCCCTGCAACCACAATTAGGTTACTACACACACAGGAAGTTGCCAAAGTGTAAAGTGCAAGTAAGTCACTTTACATGCACTTCCACACACTTGATCTCGTCTTCACAGCTAGCGTAATAACATATAAGATTAGAGGTTGACGTGTTATCGTTCTGCCTACGATAACATGATCCTCAAGGAGGTGGTGGAGGGGCGAGAGAGAGAGAGGGGGGAAAGAAGGTACGGGAGGGGAAGGGGTAATTATAACCCGGGGGGGGATAATGAGGTGATACTCACAATACAATTTAGCCCCCCTCCCCCCCAGAAAAAAAGTAAGGGAAACATTAGAATACTAACGTTGTGTTTATAGCAAGCGGTCACAACTTTTCCCTACTCTTTCTCTATCAGACTTGCAAATGAGTTCCTTGTTGCGTTATGTTTCCCGGCCGCTAGTGGTGTCTCGCGGCGGCAGAGGACCGCTGGCGGCGTTCGCAATTGCAGACAAGATAAGATAAGATAAGATTTCGTTCGGATTTTTAACCCCGGAGGGTTAGCCACCCAGGATAACCCAAGAAAGTCAGTGCGTCACCGAGGACTGTCTAACTTATTTCCATTGTGGTCCTTAATCTTGTCCCCCAGGATGCCACCCACACCAGTCGACTAACACCCAGGTACCTATTTGCTGCTAGGTGAACAGGACAACAGGTGTAAGGAAACGTGTCGAATGTTTCCACCCGCCGGGAATCGAACCCGGGCCCTCCGTGTGTGAAGCGGGAGCTTTAGCCACCAGGCCACTAGCGGCACTCTGCACATTTCCCACAAGACAGTTATTGAGTGAATAATGGTGAGTGTGTAGACGACCCATGTCATAATAATATTAGTATTACTATTAATTATTAATAATAATTAATAATAATATTAGCAGCTATAATGATAATTAAGCAATAACTTCTTGGTATATCCTTAAATAAGTAACAAGAACATTGAATTGTCAGGAGAATGAGTTGTCTGGCAATTAGTTAGGTGGAGAATAACTTACCAAAATTGTGATCGGGCGAAAGTCCTCGTGTGATCGAGATGGGTTATCTGGGAGTGGGTTATCGGGATAGCGATTTATCGGGATAATTGGTTATCTGGTGAGTGACGAGTAGGAATTACCAAAGCTGGCTTATTCTTATCTCGGGACGCTGCCTGGCTTACTTCCTGGGTTATCTTAAGGCACTATATGCCTGGCTGGTGAGAGAGAGAGAGAGAGAGAGAGAGAGAGAGAGAGAGAGAGAGAGAGAGAGAGAGAGAGAGAGAGAGAGAGAGAGAGAGAGAGAGAGAGAGATAGAGAGAGAGAGATTGAGAGAGAGAGAGAGAGAGAGATTGAGAGAATGGAAAACAAACAAGAGAGAGGAAATGAAGGAATAAGCGATAAAGAGGGAGGCAGAGAAGTAAAAGTTAGAGAAAATGAATAAATGTATGAGGAAGGAGAATGCATAAAGTTTAATGAAGATTTTTCCCTGCCTCTCTCTCTCTCTCTCTCTCTCTCTCATACAGCGAGTCATCCTTCTCATTTTCTATGCTCTCTATTATTTAATCTTTTCCTATCTTTCTTTCTCTCTTTTATTTCCCATCTCTCTTTATCTTTTCTTTCCCACCTCTCTCTCTCTCTCTCTACATTTTCTTTCCTATCCCAGTTCTCTATTTTCCAATCTCTCTTTTAGTTTTCTCTCTCCTCTCTCTAATTTTCCACTGACTTTATCTCTTTATCCACCCACTGGCACACCAGTCACACCATTGACAGACCACTGGCACACCACTGGCACATCCCTGGCACACCACTGACACACCACTGGCACATCCCTGGCACACCACTGACACACCATTGGCACATCCCTGGCACACCACTGGCACACCACTGACACTATTGGCACACCACTGACACACCACTGGCGCACCCCTGGCACACCATTGGCACACTGACACCTTACTGACACACCACTGGAAGACCACTGACACCTTACTGACAGACCACTGTCAGACCACTGACAGACCACTGGAAGACCACTGGGACACCACTTCAGCACTATCAGCAATGGTCAGGTCAAAGGTCAACAGTTAATCCCAGCATCAGACGGAATTCAAGATCAAATCCCCACTTCTCTTATCTCTTTCTTGGCAGAATGTTTGTATTTAGACTGACTGTTTTCAACACTCACTGTATTTATACTTTCTTGTGGCTGACTCTCTCCTCTCATTAGTAGTAGTAATAGCAGTAGTAGTAGTTGTAGTAGTAGTTGTAGTAGTACTAGTAGTATTGATAATAGTAGTAGCACTGGTAGTAGTAGTAGTAAATGTTGTGGTGGTGATAACAGCAGATGGTGGTGGTGGTTGTAGGTGGTGGTGGTTGAAGGTGGTGGTGGTGGTGGTTGTAGGTGATGGTTGTAGGTGGTGGTGGTTGTAGGTGGTGGTGGTTGTAGGTGGTGGTGGTTGTTGTAGGTGGTGGTGGTTGTTGTAGGCGGTGGTTGTAGGTGGTGGAGGTTGTAGGTGGTAGTGGTGGTTGTAGGTGGTAGTGGTGGTTGTAGGAGGTGGCAGTGGTGGTTGTAGGTGGTGGTAGTGGTTGTAGGTGGTGGTAGTGGTTGTAGGTGGTGGTACTGGTTGTAGGTGGTGGTAGTGGTTGTAGGTGGTGGTGGTGGTGGTAGCAGCAGGTGGTGGTGGTAATAGCAATAGTAGTGGTAATAGCAATGGTAGTGGTTGTAGGTGGTGTAGTGGTTGTAGGTGGTGGTAGTGGATGTAGGTGGTGGTAGTGGTTGTAGGTGGTGGTAGTGGTTGTAGGTGGTGGTGGTAGCAGCAGGTGGTGGTGGTAATAGCAATAGTAGTGGTAATAGCAATGGTAGTGGTTGTAGGTGGTGTAGTGGTTGTAGGTGGTGGTAGTGGTTGTAGGTGGTGGTAGTGGTTGTAGGTGGTGGTAGTGGTTGTAGGTGGTGGTGGTGGTGGTAGCAGCAGGTGGTGGTGGTAATAGCAATAGTAGTGGTAATAGCAATGGTAGTGGTTGTAGGTGGTGTAGTGGTTGTAGGTGGTGGTAGTGGTTGTAGGTGGTGGTAGTGGTTGTAGGTGGTGGTAGTGGTTGTAGGTGGTGGTGGTGGTGGTAGCAGCAGATGGTGGTGGTGGTAGCAGCAGATGGTGGTGGTAATAGCAATAGTAGTTGGCAGTAACAGTAGTATTCGGTAGTAGTTGACTGTAGTAACAGTAGCAGGTAGTAGTAACAGCGGTAGTGTTAGTAGTAGTGGATAACACCAGTAATAATAGTACCAACAATAGTAGTAGTAGTACCATTCGTAGCAGCAGCCTTCTACTACTGCTGCTACTACTCCACACTTAAAAATAAATATATATAAAGAACACAAGGAATAAATAAATATTAGTGGAAGACACACGGTATTTACAAATATTAAACATAATACATAATTATACTGAGACATGACAGGCCGGCAGCTTCCTACACTGTCAACACATATTCTGGCCAGTATAGCCGGAAATGAATATAGGATTATGAATCTACCTATATGGTTTGGTCCAGTGAATGAAGAGTCCTTCACTGACGTCAAGGACTCACCTTGAAGGAAGTGGATGGCGTTAGGATATCACTTTGTTGACAGTGAAGGAATCTCCCGGCCTATCATATTTACGTATAATTATGTGTTGTTATGATATTCTCGTGATCCTTGGCTGTGGTAACAAGCTCTCACACACACACACACACACACACACACACACACACACACACACACACACACACACACACACACACACACAGCTACACTATAACACACTAGATAAACGGTCACACACAAACTTCCACAGACATCACGCACCACAACAAGCAAACGTTTCCGCCCACCGTCAACGTTTCCGCCCACCGGCGACGTTTTTCCCACAAGGCCTCTGCGTCTACAAACGTCGCGTTTATTGAGCTCCGGGGTAATATAGCGCAGCAGACAGCTTTTTCCGCGAGTTTAATTGCGCCATCAGTCAAGCGGTAAGTATGCGCGGTGTAATAACTTATGCCCAAACAAGGGCCAGAGAGGGAGACAAAAGCTCAGCGCCTTGCGTAAAACACAGCACCGTGGGTTAAACACAGCACCGTGGGTTAAACACAGCACCGTGGGTTAAACACAGCACCTTGGGTTAAACACGGCACCTTAGGTTAAACACAGCACCTCGGTTTAACACAGCACCGTCGATAAAACACAGCACTAGACAAGAATCTAATGCTCTGTTTATTCATGTGAGAGATTTTAACCACAAAATTGATTTTCCAAAGACCAAGAAAGTTGCATCAAGTAGTTCCATGATTGGAAGAAATATAATGATCTCTTCCTAATCAATAAAAACACGGAAGAACTTTTCCCAATCAGTCATAAGTTCAAAGTCTCTCCATTTCCCTGACTAAATCGAAGAAATATAACTTCCAACCAATTAGGATCGCAGACGGATCTTTCTTACCGACCAATTACAACTTCTAAATAAATAAATAAATATATATATATATATATATATATATATATATATATATATATATATATATATATATATATATATATATATATACACACACACACACACACACACATTTACGTTTCGTGTCTTCAAGCAGACGCGAATGCAAGTCATGGAAACGAGCCACATACATCCACATAACTTTCATTAGTTAGTCCCAACTTATCGACCATCCGCAGTGGTAGAATGCAGATATATTGTCCATTATAAGGCATAAGTGTCTGCGCTCTCTGCCTACCCTCTTAATTGCCCTTAAAAAGTTCAGTGCACAAGGGCAAGAGGAATGGTATGCCGGGCAAACTAGGTTGAGTACTCAAAGCTACCTTCATTACAAACTAGAATGAGATACAAACCATACCACGGGCGGGGAGAGAACCCGCGGTCATAGAGTCTCAAAACTCCAGCCCGTCGCGTTAGCCATTAGACCAGCTAGCCACAATAAGATTCATCCAACTAGGTATATTTCTACACCATAGGAAGGTTAGCATAGGCCACCACTGTGACCACAAATGCAAGTTTTTACAGACGAATCTCCAGCTAGCGTGGCCGTGACGAACTCTAGCTCAAGTCCCTTCACTGCCGTCAACATGACCCAAGAAATCGTAATGACACGATTGCAAACAAACCATACCTCCGGCCGGGATTGAACCCGCGGTCATAGAGTCTCTTGCATTTGTGGTCACAGAGGTGCCTGTGCTAACCTTCCTATGGTGTAGAAATATACCTAGTTGGATGAATCTTATTGTGGCTAGCTGGTCTAGTGGCTAACGCGACGGGCTGGAGTTTTGAGACTCATGACCGCGGGTTCAATCCCGGCCGGGGTTATGGTTTGTTTGCAATCGTGTCATTACGATTTCTTGAGTCATGTTAGAATGAGATACTTGTGTAGCATCTGTGAATGTTGATTGTGGAAACGTTTCGTCAGCCAGTGGCTTCTTCAGTCTTGTATAATGGAAGACGAGTGTGGGGTAATCAGTCCCTCAGCCTGGAGACAATGTGTTTAGTCCGTCAATCTTGAGAAAAGTGTAGCATATTCGCTGAGAAATGACTTATATACCGAAGACAAGCGAGTTGAAGCAGTGGTAGGCAGACACACCACTGGAAAAAATCCACTAGTGTAAGTAGGTCATGTCTGTAGGTTAGACAAGCGTTGATATTTTATATTTCTTAAAGAACATAAGAAAGGAAGAACACTGCAGCAGGCCTACTAGCCCATACTAGGCAGGTCCATGACTGTGTTTCAGTTCCTTTAAGACTACTGTGCTCTTCATCTCCAAGACTGAGCGACTGATTACCTCACATTATGTCCTGGTATTGCTAAAGACACTGGAGGGCGAAACGTCTACAAATAAAGACACCCAGATGCTGCACATGTGTCTAAGTCCTCAACTTGTCGGTATTGACACGACACTACATCATCAAGGAATCTTGGTACCGAGGACATCTCCACAACCTTCTTGCTTACTACTGGCCCATTCCTCGGGTATAGCCTACTTCCAGCCGGGATTCCTGCCTACCACTGACAGCACCTTTGTCTACTGTACGTTCATCTTTCCCCAAATCTACCAAATACTTTCTCCAGACTTAGGGACTGACCACCTCAAAACTCGATCTTCAAGAGTGATGGACTGATTACGTCGTCGTCACATCTCGACTGCTTCTATCAACTTTTCTGTACTCGACTGAACAAGCCTACTGTGTAGGCGAAACGTTTCGAAATGAAGATGCCTAACAGTTGCATATATCTGTCCAATCTTTTTTTAAAGCTACCCAGGGTCCTAGGCCTCGATTACCCTACTCGGAAGATTGTTCCAGGCATCCACAACTTTTCTTGCCACGCTGCCTTCTTCAGTCCAAAGCAGAAAAAAGATGGAATAAGAAGTGCTTTAGGTACTCAGTCCCTCAGCTATGAAAATAACTGATATAAGAATAATTCATTAGTAAATCCACGGTGCTGTCACCCAATCGTCACCCAGTGTCGAGCTGAGGCCGTAAACTGACTAATACATGGAACATGTCGCCTGGGTATACCCACAGCGTTGAATATATACCCACAGCGTTGAATATATACCCACAGCGTTGAATATATAACCACAAGGGTTATATTTTATTCTCTGCGCCCAGCCACTGACAAGGAGGAACATACCAGCCTTCCACTATGTTCTCCCTTACTGGTGCAGACAGTAATTTCAAAATAAAAATGGGGAGACGAGGAGAACAAGAGAGGTGGATGGATGAGAGAGGTGTGGAAGGAATGGGTAAGGAAGGAGGTAAAAATGTAGGTAATAGGACACATGTGCAACATTTGGGTATATCTGTAGACGTTTCACCAGCCAGTGGCTTTATCAGTCTAAATTCAATGACGTAATTGGAAAACTATACAAGTGTACACAAAAGGATGAGGGACTGATTACCTCGTCTTCTGGATACAGTTCTAGTTTTCTCATTGAATTTGCACTGATGAAGCCACTGGAGGGCGAAACGTCTATAAAATACCCAGATATTCATGTCTAATTCTTCATCTTGTCGGTACTGATACCATTCACGTCTAATAAGAAGGATAAAAGGAGATTTAGTAAACGAAAGAAGAGAAAGATAATGGAATAAGGAAAGGAGTTGGGAAGACTAGTAGAGCATTTAATACAAAGTAGAGAGGTAGGAATGCAATATTATATCGTCCCGGTAGGACAATACAAAGCCTATATTAGACCTAGTGTAGACAACCTGTACTGTCTGCACAGACAGGCTATGCTGTCTGCCAGCTTAGTTCATATTTCGCGGCACTCAGGTGCTGCCCTCTCTAGGCTTACCACTTCAGTATGCCCACCCCTGCATCTGTCTCGCTCAGCGGTCTAGAAACAGTAAACAACTCGACTCCCTTCGTGGGCAGCACCTGAGTGCCGCGAAATATGAACTAAGCTGGCAGACAGCATAGGCTGTCTGTGCAGACAGTACAGGCTGTCTCCACTAGGTGCGTAATTTTTTGCAGGATTGGGTGGTCCTGTGGGTTAAAGCGTGGTGAATTTTGGCTCATCATGAGGCGGGCTAAAACGACACGGGTTCGAGCCCCCGGCTAGTCGCAGTGCTGTATTGATTTAATACCACTCGTTCGTGGTTACAATAATATATATACTTCTTGTGGAGGCTAGTACACCAAACGGGGAGTAGAATGAAATTAGCTAGGGCACCCACACCATCGTATGTCCTCGGATCACGGTATAACACCTAGCTCTGCTGGGTGCGTGATCTTTTGTAGAACTAGCTGGTCCTGTGGGTTAAATCACCATGAGGCGGGCTAAAACGACACGGGTTCGAGCCCCCGGCTAGTTAATGCTAGCTAAAGAAAATTTTCTCCCTCTTGGTGTTAATAGCAAACAAAACTCAGAATTATTCTGGCTTCTAAAACATTCAAGGTTTTTAATACGAGAAATCATATTAAGATATATATATATATATATATATATATATATATATATATATATATATATATATATTAGTGCCGAATAGGTAAAACTTGCGATTTTGGCTTAAACAGCAACGAGATCTTCTTGCCGAATAAGGCAAGCGAAAATTTGTGTATGCAATAATTTCGCAAAAATCATTCTGAATCTAACGAAAAAAATATATTCCATTGTTTATTATTAAATTATTGTAAACTTATCTAAAATATATTTAGATGGATTAGGATAAATTAAATTGCGCTTGTTATAATAAGGTCAGGTAAGTTTTCTAAGGTTCTTTCGGTACAAAATTATTAATTTTTACATTAACATAAATGAAGAAATACACCTTCAAACATATAAGAGAAAATTTAAGAAAGGACTTAATTTTAAACGAGTTCTTGATAATTGACCAGTTTTACATATTCGGCACGACATATATATATATATATATATATATATATATATATATATATATATATATATATATATATATATATCCTAGGTAGTAGGTAGGTAGACAGCAACCACCCAGGGAGGTACTACCGTCCTGCCAAGTGAGTGTAAAGCGGAAGCCTGTAATTATTTTACATGATGGTAGGATTGCTGGTGTCCATTTTTCTGTCTCTTAAACATGCAAGGTTTCAGGTACGTCTTGCTACTTCTACTTACACTTAGGTCACACTACACATACATGTACAAGCATATATGTATATACACACACCTCTGGGTTTTCTTCCATTTTTCTTACTAGTTCTTGTTCTTGTTTATTTCCTCTTACCTCCATGGGGAAGTGGAACAGAATTCTTCCTCCTTAAGCCATGCGTGTTGTAAGAGGCGACTAAAATGCCGGGAGCAAGGGGTTAGTAACCTCTTCTCCTGTATATATTACTAAATGTAAAAGGAGAAACTTTCGTTTTTCCTTTTGGGCCACCCTGCCTCGGTGGGATACGGCCGGTGTGTTGAAAGAAAAGAATATATATATATATATATATATATATATATATATATATATATATATATATATATATATATATATATTATTTTTTTTTTATTATCACACCAGCCGATTCCCACCAAGGCAGGGAAGTACTACCGTCCTGCCAGATGACTGTGAAACAAAAACCTGTAATTGTTTTGCATGATGGTAGGATTG
>NC_091388.1:10359317-10401817 GCF_038502225.1 Cherax quadricarinatus | reverse complement strand
GATTGTAAAGCTTGGTTTTCCCTGCCTGAAATCTGGTGTTTTTCAGCCAGATCTGCCAGAAACCTGTTTTTTTAACCAGGTCTGCCTGAAACCAGGTGTTTTTTTCAAACAGGTCCGTCTGAAACCTGGTTTTTTCAACCAGGTCTGCCTGAAACCAGGTGTTTTTTTCAAACAGGTCCCTCTGAAACCTGTTTTTTTTTAACCAGGTCTGTCTGAAACCTTGTTTTCTTCAACCAGGTTCTATTCTGGTCATTGTACAGAGGTTTTATTCTGGTCATTGTACGGAGGTTCTATTCTGGTCATTGTAAGGAGGTTCTATTCTGGTCATTGTACCGAGGTTCTATTCTGGTCATTGTACCGAGGTACTATTCTGGTCACTGTACCGAGGTTCTATTTTGGTCATTGTACCAAGGTTCTATTCTGGTCATTGTACCGAGGTTCTATTTTGGTCACTGTACCGAGGTTCTATTTCGGTCACTGTACCGAGGTTATATTCTGGTCATTGTACCGAGGTTCTATTCTGGTCATTGTACCGAGGTTCTATTCTGGTCACTGAACCAAGGTTCTATTCCGGTCATTGTACCGAGGTTCTATTCTGGTCATTGTACCGAGGTTCTATTCTGGTCATTGTACCGAGGTTCTATTCTGGTCACTGAACCGAGGTTCTATTTTGGTCATTGTACCAAGGTTCTATTCTGGTCATTGTACCGAGGTTCTATTCTGGTCACTGAACCGAGGTTCTATTTTGGTCATTGTACCAAGGTTCTATTCTGGTCATTGTACCGAGGTTCTATTCTGGTCATTGTACCGAGGTTCTATTCCGGTCATTGTACCGAGGTTCTATTCTGGCCATTGTACCGAGGTTCTATTCTGGTCCTTGTACCGAGGTTCTATTCCGGTCATTGTACCAAGGTTCTATTCTGGTCGTTGTACCGAGGTTCTATTCCGGTCATTGTACCGAGGTTCTATTCTGGTCATTGTACCGAGGTTCTATTCCGGTCATTGTACCGAGGTTCTATTCTGGTCATTGTACCGAGGTTCTATTCTGGTCATTGTACCGAGGTTCTATTCTGGTCATTGTACCGAGGTTCTATTCCGGTCATTGTACCGAGGTTCTATTCCGGTCATTGTACTGAGGTTCTATTCTGGTCATTGTACCGAGGTTCTATTCTGGTCATTGTACCGAGGTTCTTTCTCATTGTACTGGGACTCTTTGTCTTAATTACTTTTATTTTCCTCAAGACAAGACTAAGACAGGTATCGTCAAAGAATTTTTTCTCAATAGTTTTTAAGGGGTTCTGGTGGCCTGGTGGTTAACGCTCTCGCTTCACACGTTGAGGGCCTGGGTTCGATTCCCAGCCAGAGTAGAAACATTGGACGTGTTTCTTTCCACCTGTTGTCTATGTTCCCCATCAGTAAAATGGGTACCTGGGTGTTAGTCGACTGGTGTGGGTCGCATCCTGGGACACTGACCTAAGGAGGCCTGGTCACAGACCGGGCCGCGGGGGCGTTGACCCCCGGAACTCTCTCCAGGTAAACTCCAGGTAAGGATCTCGAGTCGACAATACTTAGATGAATGTAGACACAAACATGTCTTCCTACACCTTCCATCACACTTAGACATGTGTCTAAGTCATCGTCTACATCAAAGATTGATGACTTAGTGATATGTCTAAGTAATCTTGTAGGTATTGTATACCACTGACTGGTGACTTAGACATATGTCTAAGTCATCATCTTGTAGGTAATGTATACGACTGATATACTACATCAAAGACTGGTGATTTGAGACATATGTCTAAGTCATCATCTTGTAGCTATTGTATACCATACACTACATCAATAACTACCGGAAATATGTAAGTTACCCTACGCAGGCCTCCCTACAACTTCACTCTCTACCTCACTGCATCAACGACTACAGCGCCACACGGAGCTTGAACAGAAACATCGACAATACAGCTGTATATCAACAACTGTATTTGCTGTATTTTCACTAAGATATCTCTGTATGGATATGGATATTTCTGTACTGTAAATATATGGTAAATGTATGGTATATACACTGTGGTGCTTTCCTCAAAATACATACACAGAGATACTTTGTATATACACAGAGGGGCATCTGCCTGTCAATCTATATACTACACACATGTAGATACGATGGGTATGAGATACAAACCATGGAAGGTATATTCACTGAGAGGTGTATAACTTCCGACTAGTTGGCGGAGCCAGACAGCCAATACAGGGCAGGGTAAGCCAGCCACCGAAGCTAGTAGTAAGCCAGCCACCGAAGCTAGTAGCAAGCCAGCCACCGAAGCTAGTAGTAAGCCAGCCACCGAAGCTAGTAGCAAGCCAGCCAGTCACACAAAGTCAGCGGCAAGGCAGCCAGGCGTCCTGGGGGCACACACGTGACCAGCCTTCCACTACTGTGTTTAATAACAAATATCGTGAGTGAGCATGAACTCTGAGCGCGGTCTCAGATACTGTTTTATTGGTGGCTTCAAGTCGAAGGAAGAACCAGGATGGGAACACAGAAAGAGAAGCGCTGCGTGTGCTGAGTACGATATTTTCAGTCGGTGTGCACCAGACCTACCATGAATTCCGAAGGCATTTTTGCCAGCTGTAAGCATAGAAACCAGGGCTATCTAGTGGTTGTATAAAGCAGCAGATCCTCTAGTGACAATTAGGTTACTGAGGCATTCTGACTTGTCAGGGGTGAGCTGAGAGGCAGGTTCGACAACCTCGTCTCTGGTAATCGTTCCAGCCAGCCGAACTCTCTCAGGCCTTCAACAGAAGTACTGGAGTTTGTGAGAAAAAGAATACAAGAAAGGGACAAAAGTTCCAACAACGAATATAGGCACTGGTAAAGTGGTGTGAGTTCACCACTATACCAATGAGAGACTCCGCACTTACTGTAGCTGCTAAAGATAAGCTCTTGTCCCTTCTCACCATTATGAATTATGAACTGTAAAGAACTGCAGTTGGGATATAGTTAGTGGCCTCTGCAAGTTTCCAGTATGTTAAGTAAAAGGACACAATCGCAGCTAATGTGACATTTTATTGTGGCAACGTTTCGCTCTCCAAGAGGCTTCGTAAAGCCGTAACGGCTTAAAGTTCCTAAAGAGCGAAACGTTGCCACAATAAAATATCACATTAGTTGCACCTGTGTCCTTTTAGCTAGCATATTGTCGGTAATTATAACATTACTACAAGTCTCGTAGCTACAAAAACTCAGTGATGCTGGCCCAGTGGTAGAACAATGGACTATAATTTAGAGAACCCCAGTTCGACTCTCCCAAAAAAACTGTGGATTGTGAGAAACGTCGTTAACTTTTTCACAGGTCACACATAGTTTAATCACTAACCTTCAAATTACAGATGGAACCAAGCTAGGTTTCGACCTGCCCTAAACCATTATTAAGTCTCAAACAGACCGAAACTTTGCCCAGTTTAGTTCAGAATTGTTCCAGTAAAATATCGTGACTAAGGGGAGGTGCCTTGATCTTGAAAGGATCTTGTTTCAAGAAATTTAAGGTACCTCGTCCTTTACTAGAGTCAAACTCGACTGCCTCTCATTCCCCCGGCGTTGTATGACCCAGGAATTCACAGCCGGATTAAGATTTTGTAGGCCCCTGGGATACAGGTACTGTGAGACTCCTGGGATACAGGTACTGTGAGACTCCTGGGATACAGGTACTGTGAGACTCCTGGGATACAGGTACTGTGAGACTCCTGGGATACAGGTACTGTGAGACTCCTGGGATACAGGTACTGTGAGACTCCTGGGATACAGGTACTGTGAGACTCCTGGGATACAGGTACTGTGAGGCCTCTGGATCCTCCTCCAGCTGGCGGAGGACCCTGAGCTGCAGCCCCCAAGGCCTCAATCCAGCCCTGCCCATGATCATAATAATGGGTATACCTGACAACAGTATTAAAGCATACGACTCACTCTCCATGGGTTCTAACCCCACACGTACCGTGGTTTATTAAATCCTAAGGGGGAGGGCCTAGCAGAGACTTACTGAGGACCCTCATTAGTAAACTAATCCAACAATAGGCTTATATAGCAGGAAAATTGCGCTAATTAACATATATGCGTACACACGCTTCATGAATGCTAACGCAATCATAGTCTCTTTTAAATACGCAGTTGAGAGAGAGAGAGAGAGAGAGAGAGAATCATCACTTACTTTCCTGTTGGGTTGGTCACTTGTCAACAACGGGCGAATTATTACCTGAAAGGAAAATAGAGAGAACATAAATCATGGTAGAGACAAACTTCCTACTGTGTGTATTTACTTATTTATGGATGCAAGGGTCGAGTCATAGCTCCTGGCCCTGCCTCTTCACTGGTCGCTACTTGGTCACTCCTTTCCCTGCTCCGTGAGCTGTATCACGGTATGTGTGTGTGTGTGTGTGTGTGTGTGTGTGTGTGTGTGTGTGTACCTCGTGTGCAGGTGGCTGATGTGCGTACCTCGAGTACTAAATTACGTACTTCATGTGCGTAAGCGCAAAGCGAGTACACTTGCCTATTCCGTTTCCACCTGTTGATATTTCACATTGTTTCACACTGTTTCACATTGTTTCACACTGTTTCACATTGTTTCGCTCAAACACAACCGCGTAAGAAATTCCACCACAGTGGAATGAACAGTCATTAAGTGACTATGTCAGTTTTCACTCAAATTTCTTTCTTTCTCGAGTGCCGGAAACCACAAGAATGACGACACATTTGACAACCCAACCACTTTACGTGGTGCTGTGGTTCCTGTGAGACCCCAGGCCTTCTTGTGGTGCTGTGGTTCCTGTGAGACCCCAGGCCTTCTTGTGGTGCTGTGGTTCCTGTGAGACCCCAGGCCTTCTTGTGGTGCTGTGGTTCCTGTGAGACCCCAGGCCTTCTTGTGGTGCTGTGGTTCCTGTGAGACCCCAGGCCTTCTTGTGGTGCTGTGGTTCCTGTGAGACCCCAGGCCTTCTTGTGGTGCTGTGGTTCCTGTGAGACCCCAGGCCTTCTTGTGGTGCTGTGGTTCCTGTGAGACCCCAGGCCTTCTTGTGGTGCTGTGGTTCCTGTGAGACCCCAGGCCTTCTTGTGGTGCTGTGGTTCCTGTGAGACCCCAGGCCTTCTTGTGGTGCTGTGGTTCCTGTGAGACCCCAGGCCTTCTTGTGGTGCTGTGGTTCCTGTGAGACCCCAGACCTTCTTGTGGTGCTGTGGTTCCTGTGAGACCCCAGGCCTTCTTGTGGTGCTGTGGTTCCTGTGAGACCCCAGGCCTTCTTGTGGTGCTGTGGTTCCTGTGAGACCCCAGGCCTTCTTGTGGTGCTGTGGTTCCTGTGAGACCCCAGGCCTTCTGTGGACCCCAGGCCTTCTTGTGGTGCTGTGAGACCCCAGGCCTTCTTGTGGTGCTGTGGTTCCTGTGAGACCCCAGGCCTTCTTGTGGTGCTGTGGTTCCTGTGAGACCCCAGGCCTTCTTGTGGTGCTGTGGTTCCTGTGAGACCCCAGGCCTTCTTGTGGTGCTGTGGTTCCTGTGAGACCCCAGGCCTTCTTGTGGTGCTGTGGTTCCTGTGAGACCCCAGGCCTTCTTGTGGTGCTGTGGTTCCTGTGAGACCCCAGGCCTTCTTGTGGTGCTGTGGTTCCTGTGAGACCCCAGGCCTTCTTGTGGTGCTGTGGTTCCTGTGAGACCCCAGGCCTTCTTGTGGTGCTGTGGTTCCTGTGAGACCCCAGGCCTTCTTGTGGTGCTGTGGTTCCTGTGAGACCCCAGGCCTTCTTATGGTGCTGTGGTTCCTGTGAGACCCCAGGCCTTCTTGTGGTGCTGTGGTTCCTGTAAGACCCCAGGCCTTCTTATGGTGCTGTGGTTCCTGTGAGACCCCAGGCCTTCTTGTGGTGCTGTGGTTTCTGTGAGATCCCAGGCCTTCTTGTAGTGCTGTGGTTCCTGTGAGACCCCAGGCCTTCTTGTGGTGCTGTGGTTCCTGTGAGACCCCAGGCCTTCTTGTGGTGCTGTGGTTCCTGTGAGACCCCAGGCCTTCTTGTGGTGCTGTGGTTCCTGTGAGACCCCAGGCTTTCTTGTGGTGCTGTGGTTCCTGTGAGACCCCAGGCCTTCTTGTGGTGCTGTGGTTCCTGTGAGACCCCAGGCCTTCTTGTGGTGCTGTGGTTCCTGTGTCTAAGCAACTTAGAAAGGCAACTAATGTCTAATCAACTTAGAAAAACTTGCAACTAACAATTAATCAACTTAGAAAAGCTGGCGATTACAATCTTAGATAACTTTGCAACTGGCATCTTGGAAACTTAAAAAGCTTAGGGGTAACGCCCTGACAAGTGCGCAGACAAAGCTGAAAGCTAAAGCTGAGTCAGCACAACATTCCTGTGAGTCTGTCTGCCAAGTTTCAGCTTCAGGTCAGAGGTCAGGCAGCTCCTTCGTAAAAAACTTAGACCGTAATTGTAAGGTGGGATGCGTCCGTGGCTGGAGGATGTGTCCGTGGCTGGAGGATGTGTCCGTGGCTGTAGTAGTAATAGTAGTAATAGCAGTAGTAGTAGTAGTAGTCATAGTGGTAGTGCGAGCAGGATTAGGTTATTAGTACTAGTAGTGTTGGTGGTATTATTATTATTAGTAGTAGTAGTAGTAGTAGTAGTAGTAGTAGTAGTAGTAGTAGTAGTAGTAGTAGTAGTCATAGTGGTAGTGCGAGCAGGATTAGGTTATTAGTACTAGTAGTGTTGGTGGTATTATTATTATTATTAGTAGTAGTAGTAGTAGTAGTAGTAGTAGTAGTAGTAGTAGTAGTAGTAGTCATAGTGGTAGTGCGAGCAGGATTAGGTTATTAGTACTAGTAGTGTTGGTGGTATTATTATTATTAGTATTAGTATTAGTAGTAGTAGTAGTAGTAGTAGCAGTAGTAGTAGCAGTGGTGGTGGTGGTGGTGGTGGTAAAATCATCAGCATCGCTACCAGCAGTAGCAGTAGCACCACCACACCAGCATTAGTAGCAACAATAGCAGCACCACCACCAGTTGCAGGAGCGCCACCACCAGTTGCAGCAGCACCACACCAGCAGTACCACCAGTTGCAGCAGCACCACACCAGCAGTACCACCAGTTGCAGCAGCACCACACGAGCACCACCACCAGTTGCAGCAGCACCACACCAGCAGTATCACCAGTTGCAGCAGCACCACACCAGCAGTATCACCAGTTGGAACAGCGCCACACCAACACAATCACCAGTTGTATAGCGCCACACCAGCAGCACCACCAGTTGCAGCAGCGCCACACCAGCAGCACCACCAGTTGCAGCAGCACCACACCAGCAGTACCACCAGTTGGAACAGCGCCACACCAACACAATCACCAGTTGTATAGCGCCACACCAGCAGCACCACCAGTTGCAGCAGCACCACACCAATAGCACCACCAGTTGCATCAGCGCCACACCAGCAGCACCGCCAGTTGCAGCAGCGCCACACCAACAGCACCACCAGCAGCACCACACCAGTAGCACCACCAGTTGCAGCAGCAAGACGCCAGTAGCACCACCAGCAACAGCAGCACCACACCAGCAGCACCACACCAGCAGCACCACCAGTTGCAGCAGCACCATACCAACAGCACCACCAGTTGCAGCAGCACCATACCAACAGCACCACCAGTTGCAGCAGCACCATACCAACAGCACCACCAGTTGCATCAGCAAGACACCAGCAATACCACAACAGCACCTCACCAGTAGCACCACCAGTTGCAGCAGCACCACACCAACAGCACCACCAGTTGCAGCAGCACCACACCAACAGCACCACCAGCAGCACCACACCAGTAGCACCACCAGTTGCAGCAGCAAGACGCCAGTAGCACCACCAGTTGCAGCAGCACCACACCAACAGCACCACCAGTTGCAGCAGCACCTCACCAACAGCACCACCAGCAGCACCACACCAGTAGCACCACCAGTTGCAGCAGCAAGACGCCAGTAGCACCACCAGTTGCAGCAGCACCACACCAACAGCACCACCAGTTGCAGCAGCACCACACCAACAGCACCACCAGTTGCAGCAGCACCACACCAACAGCACCACCAGTTGCAGCAGCACCACACCAACAGCACCACCAGTTGCAGCAGCACCACACCAACAGCACCACCAGTTGCAGCAGCACCACACCAACAGCACCACCAGTTGCAGCAGCACCACACCAACAGCACCACCAGTTGCAGCAGCACCACACCAACAGCACCACCAGTTGCAGCAGCACCACACCAACAGCACCACCAGTTGCAGCAGCACCACACCAACAGCACCACCAGTTGCAGCAGCACCACACCAACAGCACCACCAGTTGCAGCAGCACCACACCAACAGCACCACCAGTTGCAGCAGCACCACACCAACAGCACCACCAGTTGCAGCAGCACCACACCAACAGCACCACCAGTTGCAGCAGCACCACACCAACAGCACCATCATTCTTACAACTCATCTTCAAAGGTCATCCCACAGCACAAAAGCGTTCAGAAACTTACGCAGCGTAATGCGTAAAACGCAAGGCAGACCTCAGGTTTTTGTACGCATCCTGGCTGCGTAAATTACCTGTAAGAGCCGCCCCCATCACCACCCATTCCCTTTACCCATCACCCATAAAAAAGGGGAACTTCTCGCGTAATATCAGTGCTTCTGCACTGCGCCTTGATACTGGAGCAACTTACCAAGCGCTGTATGACTCGTTGGAGTTTAGCGCTTCATATGTAGAGATATTAATGACGGTGGAGATAGGTTTCAGCTTTTGAATTGTGTAGGCACGCCTCTGGCAAGACGGTGATGGAGTGAATGATGGTGAAAGTGATTCTTCTTCTTAGGGCAGCAGTAGTAACAACAGTAGTAGTAGTAGTAACAACAGTAGTAGTAGTAGTAACAGCAGTAGTAATAGTAGTAGTAGCAGCAGCAATAGTAGTAGTAGCAGCAGTAGTAGTAGTAGCAGTAGTAGTAGTAGCAGTAGTAGTAGTAACAGCAGTAGTAGTAGTAGTAGCAGCAGTAGTAGCAGTAGTAGTAGTAGCAGTAGCAGTAGTAGCAGTAGCAGTAGTAGCAGCAGTAGTAGCAGTAGTAGCAGTAGTAGTAGCAGCAGTAGTAGCAGTAGTAGTAGCAGTAGTAGTAGTAGTAGCAGCAGCAGCAGCAGTAGTAGTAGTAGTAGTAGTAGTAATAGTAGTGACATGTAAGTACACCTCGACGTTCACAGCCACAAAAAATAAACCCAACAGGATAACAAACGCCTCCAGGAGTCGAACCTTCGTTAAACTAATGTTTTAAGTTATGATTAAATGTCTGTACCCCCACACAATGTTGATGTTAATATATCTGCTATGTGTACTCCACATGTGTACTCCACATGTGTACTCCACATGTGTACTCCACATGTGTACTCCATATGTGTACTCTACATGTGTACTCCACATGTGTACTCCACATGTGTACTCCACATGTGTACTCCACATGTGTACTCCACATGCGTACTCCACATGCGTACTCCACATGTGTACTCCACATGTGTACTCCACATGTGTACTCCACATGTGTACTCCACATGTGTACTCCATATTTGAAATGTTAGCTACTGGACAGGCACCTAAAGTCAGTACCTGACTAACCGGGCTGTGGTTCGTACGACAGGTTGCATGCGGCCAGCAGTAACAGCCTGGTTGATCAGACCCTGATCCACCATGAGGCCTGGTGTCAGACCGGGCCGCGGGGGCGTTGACCCGCGAAATCCTCTCCAGGTAAACTCCAGGTACACTATACATATGACAGAACTCACGTATGGGGTTGCAACTGTTGCAAATGTGATGGCTTAAGACACAGGAATTCCGCCACTATTAACAAATTGATTTGCCCTATAATAAATAAGAGCTGTTGACGATTGGAGATCGGGGTATTTCAGGCCATTGATGCCAGCAAAGCTCACTACACAGGCCATTTCATTAAATAATCCTAAATGGCAAAAAGGCCCATTCTCTCCCTAAGCATAGACAAGCCCTATCACATGCACCATTAAACACAGGTGAGCAACATGTGTACTCACCTGCGTGTGTTTGCAAGGGTTGCAGAGTGTACACCAGTGCATTAAATAATGATGATGATAATAATAATAATAATAATAATAATAATAATAATAATAATAATAATAATAATAATAATAATAATAATAATAACGTATTACATGATACAACTTATACAGACCATAGCTGACATCAATGACATTTAGAAACCCCCTTGTTATGTAAAGCATTTCCCGCAACTTCGCTTAATTTTGTCCCCAGGATGCCACCCACAGCAGTCCACTAACACCCAGGTACCTGTTTACTGTTAGGTGAACATGTATGCATGTACACATGTGTATGCAAGACCTGTGAGCAACAATTACGAAAAGCAAAAGAGAAGCAACGCTATTAGTGAGCCAGGGGGAACACGAGCATCATATATTATTAACTAATTGGTTAATTAAAGACCCCTTTGTTATGAGCCGCCATGATTCTGCTAGAAGGGGAGGTGGTACAGGAAGACAAGAGGATAAAATACAATGAAGGGAAGAATAGATAAAGAGGTGGAACAAGCAAAAGACAGGTGGATAATGAAACAAATAATGATGGAGTAAAAGAGAGGAAAGGAAGATAGAGAGAAAATGAAAGGCAGGTGGATAATGACACACAAATAACGTATTAAAAGAGAGGAAATCTAGAAAAAGAGGTGGATAATGAAACAGAAATTTAATACAAAGTACACTGGGAATTCAAGAAGAAAATTTAACAGAATGACAGAAATGTTACAAAACAGGAAACAGGAAACTTATAATTTACGTGAAAATGTGTATTGAAGCGCAACTGCGTTCAGAAAGGAATGTTGATAATGCTAGAAGAAAAACTGGGAAGCTGAATAAACATGGTGAGAGATGAAAGAAGCAATTACGAATGTGATGAAAGGAAAAAATGAAGAAATGCCATTCTATATATATTTTGATGAGTGCATCTCTCTCTCTCTCTCTCTCTCTCTCTCTCTCTCTCTCTCTACACCACTGATGCCACAGCTACACCACTGATACCACAGCTACACCACTGATACCACAGCTACACCACTGATGCCACAGCTACACCACTGATGCCACAGCTACACCACTGATGCCACAGCTACGCCACTGATGCCACAGCTACACCACTGATGCCACAGCTACACCACTGATGCCACAGCTACACCACTGATGCCACAGCTACACCACTGATGCCACAGCTACACCACTGATGCCACACCTATACCATTGATACCACAGCTACACCATTGATACCACAGCTACACTGATACCACAGCTACACCACTGATACCACAGCTACACCACTGAAACCACAGCTACACCACTGATATCACAGTTACACCACTGATGCCACAGCTACACCACTGATGCCACAGCTACACCACTGATACCACAGCTACACCACTGATACCACAGCTACACCACTGAAACCACAGCTACACCACTGATACCACAGCTACACCACTGATACCACAGCTACGCCACTGATGCCACAGCCACACCACTGATGCCACAGCTACACCACTGATACCACAGCTACACCACTGAAACCACAGCTACACCACTGATATCACAGTTACACCACTGATGCCACAGCTACACCACTGATGCCACAGCTACACCACTGATACCACAGCTACGCCACTGATACCACAGCTACACCACTGATGCCACAGCTACACCACTGATGCCACAGCTACACCACTGATACCACAGCTACGCCACTGATACCACAGCTACACCACTGATACCACAGCTACGCCACTGATGCCACAGCCACACCACTGATGCCACAGCCACACCACTGATGCCACAGCCACACCACTGATGCCACAGCTACGCCACTGATGCCACAGCTACACCATTGATACCACAGCTACACCACTGATACCACAGCTACACCACTGATGCCACAGCTATACAATTGATACCACAGCTACACCACTGATACCACAGCTACACCACTGATACCACAGCTACACCACTGATACCACAGCTACACCACTGATGCCACAGCTACACCACTGATACCACAGCCACACCACTGATGCCACAGCTACACCACTGATGCCACAGCTACACCACTGATGCCACAGCTACACCACTGATGCCACAGCCACACCACTGATGCCACAGCTACACCACTGATGCCACAGCTACACCACTGATCCCACAGCAACACCACTGATGCCACAGCTACACCACTGATGCCACAGCTACACCACTGATGCCACAGCTACACCACTGATACCACAGCTACACCACTGATGCCACAGCTACGCCTCTGATACCACAGCTACACCACTGATGCCACAGCTACACCACTGATGCCACAGCTACACCACTGATGCCACAGCTACACCACTGATACCACAGCTACACCACTGATGCCACAGCTACACCATTGATACCACAGCTACACCACTGATACCACAGCTACACCACTGATGCCACAGCTACACCACTGATACCACAGCTACACCACTGATGCCACAGCTACACCACTGATACCACAGCTACACCACTGATACCACAGCTACACCACTGATACCACAGCTACACCACTGAAACCACAGCTACACCACTGATGCCACAGCTACACCACTGATGCCACAGCTACACCACTGATACCACAGCTACACCACTGATGCCACAGCTACACCACTGATACCACAGCTACACCACTGATGCCACAGCTACACCACTGATGCCACAGGTACACCACTGATGCCACAGCTACACCACTGATACCACAGCTACACCACTGATACCACAGCTACACCACTGATGCCACAGGTACACCACTGATGCCACAGCTACACCATTGATACCACAGCTACACCACTGATGCCACAGCTACACCACTGATACCACAGCTACACCATTGATGCCACAGCTACACCATTGATACCACAGCTACACCACTGATACCACAGCTACACCACTGAAACCACAGCTACACCACTGATGCCACAGCTATACCATTGATACCACAGCTACACCACTGATGCCACAGCTACACCATTGATACCACAGCTACACCACTGATACCACAGCTACACCATTGACACCACAGCTACACTACTGATACCACAGCCACACCACTGATGCCACAGCTACACCACTGATGCCACAGCTACACCACTGATGCCACAGCTACACCACTGATGCCACAGCTACACCACTGATACCACAGCCACACCACTGATACCACAGCCACACCACTGATAACACAGCTACACCATTTATACCACAGCCACACCACTGATACCACAGCCACACCACTGATACCACAGCAGTGACAAAAGAGCCATAACAATGATCAGAGAGCCACAGCATTGAATATTGAAGAGCTGACATCCACAGGATGAAATCACAATACTGACAGACCCACAGCACGGTGAGAGCCACAACACTGACAGACCCACGGCACGGAGAGAGCCACAGAACGGAGAGACCCATAGCACTGACAGACAGCCATAGCACTGACAGACAGCCATAGCACTGACAGACATCCACAGCACTGACAGACATCCACAGCACTGACAGACATCCACAGCACTGATAAATTTCCAGTTACTGGCGAAGGGCCATGAAGGAGCACTCAGTGCCAAGACCTTCTTACTCCCTCCTCTAAAAGGCTGTTATACAGATATTTTAACAGCACTCTCAGACTGCAGGATGAGATAGGCCATTAAGATTGATCCTCAGGCGTTGGAATTACTTAAATGCCACCATGGACCGGAGCACTGATAAGACTTGCTACTTTAAGGGTCAGGAAAATGGCTCTATGGCCATTATACACAAGGAAATGGAACGGCTTTGCTTGGGAATTTCAAGGCTTGTAAATAACTTGTAATCCACACTGGAATAATTCAGAAAGAGTCAAGGAAGTAGTAACAGTAGTAGTAGTAATAGTAATAGTAACAGTAGTAGTAATATTAGAAGTAACAGTAGTAATAACAGTAGTAATAACAGTAGTAATAGCAGTAGTAATAGCAGTAGTAACAGTAGTAGTAACAGTACTAGTAGTAATAGTAGTAGTAATAGTAATAGTAACAGTAGTAGTAATATTAGAAGTAACAGTAGTAATAACAGTAGTAATAGCAGTAGTAACAGTAGTAGTAACAGTAGTAGTAGTAATAGTAGTAGTAATAGTAGTAGTAATAGTAATAGTAACAGTAGTAGTAATATTAGAAGTAACAGTAGTAATAACAGTAGTAATAGCAGTAGTAACAGTAGTAGTAACAGTAGTAGTAGTAAGGTCTAAGAGTTCCATATCTACTGCTAGGTGAATAAGGTTAGAAAATTCATAGCTCCTTCACGCCAAGATACAGTAAACCAGGAGGGTCTTTCAGGGGTCGACGCCCCCGCGGCCCGGTCCACGACCAGGCCCAGTGACGTAAAGAACAAGGCACAATACCGTGGCTAGAACAATACACAAATACCTGGACATAGGATAGATAAGGTTATCACGACGTTTCGGTCCCATTTAGACCATTAAAAGTCACACTGGCTCCAGTAACGACCCGTCCAAGTGTCGGAAGCTAAGAGCCAAGACTCGACCCAAGCAAACGCAAACAGATAACCACACACACACACACATATATATAAATATATATATATATATATATATATATATATATATATATATATATATATATATATATATATATATTTATATAGGATGGGGTCCACCTCTGGTGTAAATTGTGGGACCCACAGCCTCGGAGAAGTGGATAAAAAGGCTTCAAGGAAGAATATTTGGATTTCTTCCTTTAGCCGTTTGAATATTCCACTTCCCCTACCACCCCATCTTTTGATATATTTTTTTTTTTACTAATAGGAATATTTTATTACATGATATGGTACAGAAGATTTAAGAGATACATTGTTGATATAAAGGTGGCATATAAGGTACATGTTGTTACGTGTGTATCACCGATTATAAGGCGAAAATCTCATCCAGCTCCTCAGAGCTGGGGCGTGTGCCCAAAATACAGCAGGCATTACCCCTTTGAACAGCCGCACTGAGCCGCTGGAACAGAAAACTAGCTGCCCTGGGATCCCTAGTTACCCTGATGAGTCTTTTTCCCAGCTCCTTAAGGAATTTAGATGCACTCTTTCCCCATGAGCCAAGGGTCTCTGAGCCTATGGGAACAAACATATAATGATGGGCAAGTTCTCCATATTTTCTAGACTTTTGGGACTCCCTGAAGCTGGCAGCTGCCCCTCCTTCCTCCCTGGTGTATTGGAGATAGGTATCAGCCAAGGTAGATGCACATGTATAGTCCCACACCACCTGCTTCCCATCTGTCCAGGCTTGAAGGGTGATACCATCTGGACGCTTCTGGCTGCCATCAGATCTGCATAGTTGGAGTGGCTCCCTTACTGCTGGGCATCCAGCTGTTGTGAGGCTCCTCTTGATAATGTTATTAACCTCCTTATATATATATATATATATATATATATATATATATATATATATATATATATATATATATATATATATATATATATATTACATACATACTGAGAGGAATTGGCAAGGTGGATAGGGACAGAATGTTCCAATGTTCCAGTGAGGGAACACAACTGGAAGTTGAAGACTCAGATGAGTCACAGGGATGTTAGGAAGTATTTCTTCAGTCACAGAGTTGTCAGGAAGTGGAGCAATCTGGGAAGTGAAGTAGTGGAGGCCGGATCCATACATAGCTTTAAGAAGAAGTACAATAAATCTCATGGAGCAGGGAGAGCGGACCTAGTAGCAACCAGCGAAGATGCGAGGCCAGGAGCTGTGAATCGACCTGGAACTACAACTCGGTGAGTACACACATACACACACACACACAGTGAATCTCACCCCACCATTCCAGTCTTTTACACATTCCCATTCTCATTACCACTGCAGTATTCATTGTGCAAGTGCAGCTACGTCGAGCGGTCACTCCTTGCAAACATGTTGACGACAGGGGGAATGACCTTGTGTTATTGCTTCCCGGCACTGCATTAATTTAGGAAGAGGGAGCGATAGCACAGGAGGAGGAGAGGTGGAGAAAGGAAGAGCTGAGGTGACGAAAGAGAATGAAGAAAGCAGAAAAGGTCTCCAGGACCGAAACATTGCTAAAATATGTCGTAAGTAAAGGATGAAATAGCCAAGGGGTAAGGAACTAGCCAAGGATTCGAACCCACCTCATGGTGAGCGAAAACACATGTTGCTCTAGTCGCAGTGTTGTTATTGATCAATACCACTAGTTAGATGTTACAATAACATTAAATACCGCTCGTTGGGCTAGTACACCAAACGGGGGTAGACTGAAATTAGCTCAGAGGCACCCACACCACCGTGTGTCCTCGGATGACAGTAAAACACCTAGCTTGGCTGAGTGCTTGATTCTTGTAGGATTGAGTGGTCCTGTGGGTTAGAGCTTCGTGTGATTTTCGCTCACCATGAGGCGGGCCAAAACGACATGGGTTCAAGTCCTCGGCTAGTCGCAGTGTTGTTATTGATATATGTGTGTGTGTGTGTGAATATAATGCAGAGAATCCGTGGTTTGGACACTAAGAGGGTTTACCAAAACTATTATCCAGAGGGCTGAGGAGAGATTGTTGAGGTGGTTCGGATATGTGGAGAGAATGGAACAAAACAGAATGACTTCGAGAGTGTATAAATCTGTAGTGGAGGGAAGGAGGGGTAGAGGTCGGCCTAGGAAAGGTTGGAGGGAGGGAGTAAAGTAGGTTTTGTGTGCGAGAGGCTTGGACTTCCAGCAAGCATACGTGAGCGTGTTAGGAGCGAATGGAGACAAATGGTTTTTAGGATTTGACGTGCTGTTGGAGTGTAAGCAAGGCAACATTTATGAAGGGAGTCAGGGAAACCAGCAGACCGGACTGAAGTCCTGGAGATGCGAAGTAGAGTGCCGGCACTCTCAAGGAGGAGTCTTAATGTTGCACTTTTATAACTGTAGTGTGAGCGTGCCTCTGGCAAGACACTGATGGAGTGAATAATGGTGATTTTTTTCTCTTTTTCAGGCCACCCTACCTTGGTGGGAAAAGGCCGATGTGTTATACATTACATACACGAGATAGAGAGAGATAGAGATAGAGAGAGAGAGAGAGAGAGAGAGAGAGAGAGAGAGAGAGAGAGAGAGAGAGAGAGAGAGAGAGAGAGAGATATATAGAGACAGATGTACATACATTACTACCAACAATAACTCCAACATGGAAGTGAACATAAATATCTCATTTAAATTCTCCAATGCACCTCTCTAAAGAATCATTTTCCATCGTAAATCATTTATTATTAACCCACTAAATTAGCTAGAGCACTTAACAAAGAACTATATTGACAAACATCACAGCTAATTACAAGTAAATTTGAACATGATCTTGTGTAAATAAAATTCAATTAGAATATATTCCACTATAAATTGAATTGCATATCAAGCGTGTTCGCTAGCTGGGTAATCTGAAGAGACATTACAGCCTCAGTGGAGGGTTTAAATGCGTTAAAAGTCTCTTAATCTTCATCTCACTCGGTTCTATAACCTCTTAGGCTAGGTAGGGTTCTATACTGTCTTGTGCTACATAGCTGGTGCTATATTGGTACCCTGTAATCTTTTACACCAGTTATATTTCTGTGTAGGTGTTAGTGGACTGGTGTGGGTCGCATCCTGGGTGTTATTGGACTGGTGTGGGTCGCATCCTGGGTGTTAGTGAACTGGTGTGGGTCGCATCCTGGGTGTTATTGGACTGGTGTGGGTCACATCCTGGGTGTTAGTGGACTGGTGTGGGTCGCATCCTGGGTGTTAATGGACTGGTGTGGGTCGCATCCTGGGTGTTAGTGGACTGGTGTGGGTCGCATCCTGGGTGTTAGTGGACGGGTGTGGGTCGCATCCTGGGTGTTAGTGGACTTGTGTGGGTCGCATCCTGGGTGTTAGTGGACTTGTGTGGGTCGCATCCTGGGTGTTAGTGGACTTGTGTGGGTCGCATCCTGGGTGTTAGTGGACTGGTGTGGGTCACATCCTGGGTGTTAGTGGACTGGTGTGGGTCGCATCCTGGGTGTTAGTGGACTGGTGTGGGTCGCATCCTGGGTGTTAGTGGACTGGTGTGGGTCGCATCCTGGGTGTTAGTGGACTGGTGTGGGTCGCATCCTGGGTGTTAGTGGACTGGTGTGGGTCGCATCCTGGGTGTTAGTGGACTTGTGTGGGTCGCATCCTGGGTGTTAGTGGACTTGTGTGGGTCGCATCCTGGGTGTTAGTGGACTGGTGTGGGTCACATCCTGGGACAAAACTGACCTAATTTGCGGGAAATGCTCAGCATAACAAGGGACTTTCTATATAGTAGTATGTCACTGATGTCAGCTATGGTCTGTATACCTTGTACATGTACTTGTATACCTTGTACATGTACTTGTATACCTTGTACATGTACTTGTATACCTTGTATATGTACTTGTATACCTTGCACATGTACTTGTATAACTTGTACATGTACTTGTATATCTTGTACATGTTTACCTGGAGTTTACCTGGAGAGAGTTCCGGGGGTCAACGCCACCGCGGCCCGGTCTGAGACCAGGCCTCCACTTGTATACCTTGTACATGTACTTGTATACCTTGCACATGTACTTGTATACCTTGTACATGTACTTGTATACCTTGTACATGTACTTGTATACCTTGTACATGTACTTGTATACCTTGTACATGTACTTGTATATCTTGTACATGTACTTGTATACCTTGTACATGTACTTGTATACCTTGCACATGTACTTGTATACCTTGTACATGTACTTGTATACCTTGTACATGTACTTGTATACCTTGTACATGTACTTGTATACCTTGTACATGTACTTGTATACATTGTATATGTACTTGTATACCTTGCACATGTACTTGTATACCTTGTACATGTACTTGTATACCTTGTACATGTACTTGTATACCTTGTACATGTACTTGTATACCTTGTACATGTACTTGTATACCTTGTACATGTACTTGTATACCTTGTACATGTACTTGTATACCTTGTACATGTACTTGTATATCTTGTATATGTACTTGTATACCTTGCACATGTACTTGTATACCTTGTACATGTACTTGTATACCTTGTACATGTACTTGTATACCTTGCACATGTACTTGTATACCTTGTACATGTACTTGTATACCTTGTACATGTACTTGTATACCTTGTACATGTACTTGTATACCTTGCACATGTACTTGTATACCTTGTACATGTACTTGTATACCTTGTACATGTACTTGTATACCTTGTACATGTACTTGTATACCTTGTGCATGTACTTGTATACCTTGTATATGTACTTGTATACCTTGTACATGTACTTGTATACCTTGTACATGTACTTGTATACCTTGTACATGTACTTGTATACCTTGCACATGTACTTGTATACCTTGTACATGTACTTGTATACCTTGTACATGTACTTGTATACCTTGTACATGTACTTGTATACCTTGTACATGTACTTGTATACCTTGTACATGTACTTGTATACCTTGTACATGTACTTGTATACCTTGTACATGTACTTGTATACCTTGTACATGTACTTGTATACCTTGCACATGTACTTGTATACCTTGTACATGTACTTGTATACCTTGTACATGTACTTGTATACCTTGTACATGTACTTGTATACCTTGTACATGTACTTGTATACCTTGTACATGTACTTGTATACCTTGTACATGTACTTGTATACCTTGTACATGTACTTGTATACCTTGTACATGTACTTGTATACCTTGTACATGTACTTGTATACCTTGTACATGTACTTGTATACCTTGTACATGTACTTGTGGTAAATTATTAATTATTATTATTATTATTATTACTATTTTCTTGTGCTCTACAGCCATCCTCTGGCTTTTTCACTATCCATCCTATTCTTTCTCTATCCATCCTGTAGCCTCTTACCCTATCCATCGTGTACCTTCCTCTGCTACCTAGTCATCCTACGTATTCAAACTAAAAGAGCAAATTCAGTGTTAGCGAAGAAGTAAGTAGGTACCTGTGTGTTAGTTATCGTGCACCTGCTGTTATTGTTCACCTAGCAGTAAGTAGGTACCTGGGTGTTAGTTATCGTGCACCTGCTGTCATTGTTCACCTAGCAGTAAGTAGGTACCTGGGTGTTAGTTATTGTGCACCTGCTGTCATTGTTCACCTAGCAGTAAGTAGGTACCTGGGTGTTAGTTATCGTGCACCTGCTGTCATTGTTCACCTAGCAGTAAGTAGGTACCTGGGTGTTAGTTATCGTGCACCTGCTGTTATTGTTCACCTAGCAGTAAGTAGGTACCTGGGTGTTAGTTATCGTGCACCTGCTGTCATTGTTCACCTAGCAGTAAGTAGGTACCTGGGTGTTAGTTATCGTGCACCTGCTGTCATTGTTCACTTAGCAGTAAGTAGGTATCTGGGTGTTAGTTATCGTGCACCTGCTGTCATTGTTCACCTAGCAGTAAGTAGGTACCTGGGTGTTAGTTATCGTACACCTGCTGTCATTGTTCACCTAGCAGTAAGTAGGTACCTGGGTGTTAGTTATCGTTCACCTGCTGTCATTGTTCACCTAGCAGTAAGTAGGTACCTGGGTGTTAGTTATCGTGCATCTGCTGTCATTGTTCACCTAGCAGTAAGTAAGTACCTGGGTGTTAGTTATCGTGCATCTGCTGTCATTGTTCACCTAGCAGTAAGTAGGTACCTGGGTGTTAGTTATCGTGCATCTGCTGTCATTGTTCACCTAGCAGTAAGTAGGTACCTGGGTGTTAGTTATCGTGCACCTGCTGTCATTGTTCACCTAGCAGTAAGTAGGTACCTGGGTGTTAGTTATCGTGAACCTGCTGTCATTGTTCACCTAGCAGTAAGTAGGTACCTGGGTGCTAGTTATCGTACACCTGCTGTCATTGTTCACCTAGCAGTAAGTAGGTACCTGGGTGTTAGTTATCGTACACCTGCTGTCATTGTTCACCTAGCAGTAAGTAGGTACCTGGGTGTTAGTTATCGTACACCTGCTGTCATTGTTCACCTAGCAGTAAGTAGGTACCTGGGTGTTAGTTATCGTGCACCTGCTGTCATTGTTCACCTAGCAGTAAGTAGATACCTGGGTGTTACTTATCGTGCACCTGCTGTCATTATTCACCTAGCAGTAAGTAGGTACCTGGGTGTTATCGTGCATCTGCAGTCATTGTTCACCTAGCAGTAAGTAGGTACCTGGGTGTTAGTTATCGTGCACCTGCTGTCATTTCTCACCTAGCAGTAAGTAGGTACCTGGGTGTTAGTTATCGTGCACCTGCTGTCATTGTTCACCTAGCAGTAAGTAGGTACCTGGGTGTTAGTTATCGTGCACCTGCTGTGATTATTCACCTAGCAGTAAGTAGGTACCTGGGTGTTATCGTGCACCTGCTGTCATTGTTCACCTAGCAGTAAGTAGGTACCTGGGTGTTATCGTGCACCTGCTGTCATTGTTCACCTAGCAGTAAGTAAGCAGCTGGGTGTTACTTATCGTGCACCTGCTGTCATTGTTCACCTAGCAGTAAGTAGGTACCTGGGTGTTATCGTGCACCTGCTGTCATTGTTCACCTAGCAGTAAGTAGGTACCTGGGTGTTATCGTGCACCTGCTGTCATTGTTCACCTAGCAGTAAGTAGGTACCTGGGTGTTAGTTATCGTGCACCTGCTGTCATTGTTCACCTAGCAGTAAGTAGGTACCTGGGTGTTAGTTATCGTGCACCTGCTGTCATTGTTCACCTAGCAGTAAGTAGGTACCTGGGTGATAGTTATCGTACACCTGCTGTCATTGTTCACCTAGCAGCAAGTAGGTACCTGGGTGTTAGTTATCGTACACCTGCTGTCATTGTTCACCTAGCAGTAAGTAGGTACCTGGGTGTTAGTTATCGTGCACCTGCTGTCATTGTTCACCTAGCAGTAAGTAGATACCTGGGTGTTACTTATCGTGCACCTGCTGTCATTATTCACCTAGCAGTAAGTAGGTACCTGGGTGTTATCGTGCATCTGCAGTCATTGTTCACCTAGCAGTAAGTAGGTATCTGGGTGTTAGTTATCGTGCACCTGCTGTCATTTCTCATCTAGCAGTAAGTAGGTACCTGGGTGTTAGTTATCGTGCACCTGCTGTCATTGTTCACCTAGCAGTAAGTAGGTACCTGGGTGTTAGTTATCGTGCACCTGCTGTCATTTCTCACCTAGCAGTAAGTAGGTACCTGGGTGTTAGTTATCGTGCACCTGCTGTCATTGTTCACCTAGCAGTAAGTAGGTACCTGGGTGTTAGTTATCGTGCACCTGCTGTGATTATTCACCTAGCAGTAAGTAGGTACCTGGGTGTTATCGTGCACCTGCTGTCATTGTTCACCTAGCAGTAAGTAGGTACCTGGGTGTTATCGTGCACCTGCTGTTATTGTTCACCTAGCAGTAAGTAGGTACCTGGGCGTTAGTTATCGTGCACCTGCTGTCATTGTTCACCTAGCAGTAAGTAGGCACCTGGGTGTTACTTATCGTGCACCTGCTGTCATTGTTCACCTAGCAGTAAGTAGGTACCTGGGTGTTATCGTGCACCTGCTGTCATTGTTCACCTAGCAGTAAGTAGGTACCTGGGTGTTAGTTATCGTGCACCTGCTGTCATTGTTCACCTAGCAGTAAGTAGGCACCTGGGTGTTACTTATCGTGCACCTGCTGTCATTGTTCACCTAGCAGTAAGTAGGCACCTGGGTGTTACTTATCGTGCACCTGCTGTCATTGTTCACCTAGCAGTAAGTAGGTACCTGCGTGTTAGTTATCGTGCACCTGCTGTCATTGTTCACCTAGCAGTAAGTAGGCACCTGGGTGTTAGTTATCGTGCACCTGCTGTCATTGTTCACCTAGCAGTCAGGAAAAGCTTGTTGGCCCATCAGTGGAGCTACAGGCCTTCACCTGGGTTACCAGCCCATCAATTTAAAGCTTAAGCTTACATAAAGCTTGGCTTTGAAATCAACTAAAGAAATTTAACAGCTTACGGTCTACTAATTCCCACAAACACTGGCTTCGTATCATCCTTTACGGAGGGAGGGAATGGTAAGCCAGTGGAAAGCTTCGGTCATATGACCAAAAGTACAACTGACGGGTCGTCGTATAACTAAGAACAGTGCCAGGAAATTTTTACCCTCTTTCCTGACGAATAAAACACCGCCACTATGAAAGGATCAGTCATGTTGTTTCCTCCTATTCTGTTATGATTATAGTAGTAGTAGTAGTAGTAGTAGCAATAGTAGAACAGTAGTACTACTAGTTGTAGCAGTAATAATAACAGAAGTACTAGTAGTAGTAGTAGTAATAGTATTAGCAGCAGTAATACCAGTAATTAGTACTAGCAGTAATAGTAACAGTACTAGTAGTAGTAATAGTATTAGCAGCAGTAGTACTAGTAAGTAGTACTAGCAGTAATAGTAACAGTACTAGTAGTAGTAGCAGTAATAGTACTAGCAGCAGTAATAATAGTACTAGTAGCAGTAATGGTAGTAACAGTATTAGTAGTAGCAGTAATAATAGTACTAGTAGCAGTAATTGTAGTAACAGTACTAGTAGTAGTAGCAGTAATAGTAGTAGTAGCAGTAATAATAGTACTAGTAGCAGTAATGGTAGTAACAGTACTAGTAGTAGCAGCAGTAATAATAGTACTAGTAGCAGTAATGGTAGTAACAGTACTAGTAGTAGCAGCAGTATAGTACTAGTAGCAGTAATGGTAGTAACAGTACTAGTAGCAGCAGCAGTATAGTACTAGTAGCAGTAATGGTAGTAACAGTACTAGTAGTAGCAGCAGTAATAATAGTACTAGTAGCAGTAATGGTAGTAACAGTACTAGTAGTAGCAGCAGTATAGTACTAGTAGCAGTAATGGTAGTAACAGTACTAGTAGTAGTAGCAGTAATAGTAGTAGTAGCAGTAATAATAGTACTAGTAGCAATAATGGTAGTAACAGTACTAGTAGTAGTAGCAGTAATAGTAGTAGTAGCAGTAATAATAGTACTAGTAGCAGTAATGGTAGTAACAGTACTAGTAGTAGCAGCAGTAATAACAGTACTAGTAGCAGTAATGGTAGTAACAGTACTAGTAGTAGCAGCAGTAATAATAGTACTAGTAGCAGTAATGGTAGTAACAGTACTAGTAGTAGCAGCAGTAATAATAGTACTAGTAGCAGTAATGGTAGTAACAGAACTAGTAGCAGCAGTATAGTACTAGTAGCAGTAATGGTAGTAAGAGTACTAGTAGTAGCAGCAGTATAGTACTAGTAGCAGTAATGGTAGTAACAGTACTAGTAGTAGCAGCAGTAATAATAGTACTAGTAGCAGTAATGGTAGTAACAGTACTTGTAGTAGCAGCAGTATAGTACTAGTAGCAGTAATGGTAGTAACAGTACTAGTAGTAGCAGCAGTAATAATAGTACTAGTAGCAGTAATGGTAGTAACAGAACTAGTAGTAGCAGCAGTATAGTACTAGTAGCAGTAATGGTAGTAACAGTACTAGTAGTAGCAGCAGTAATAATAGTACTAGTAGCAGTAATGGTAGTAACAGAACTAGTAGTAGCAGCAGTATAGTACTAGTAGCAGTAATGGTAGTAACAGTACTAGTAGTAGCAGCAGTAATAATAGTACTAGTAGCAGTAATGGTAGTAACAGTACTAGTAGTAGCAGCAGTATAGTACTAGTAGCAGTAATGGTAGTAACAGTACTAGTAGTAGCAGTAGTAGTAATAATAGTACTAGTAGCAGTAATGGTAGTAACAGTACTAGTAGTAGCAGTAGTAGTAATAATAGTACTAGTAGCAGTAATGGTAGTAACAGTACTAGTAGTAGTAGTAGCAGCAGTAATAGTAGTACTAGCAGCAGTAATAATAGTACTAGTAGTATGAAAGTGCTAAACTTTTAGGGGCTACAGTGAGGGAACAATAGCAAAATATTTGCCGATATGAATAATCCGATATTCAATATCAGACCGATACCGCTAATAATATCAAAATTATTAGACACCCATACTTTGCCAGACCTCTACTTAGCCTGGCGAAATGGGAACCAATCAACCTCCCAGTTCCTCTAGTCGAGGGCCCTTCACCCCAATCAACGCACCTTCCTTGAAGGGTCGTTTCACGCAAAGATCAATTGCCAATTTCTCGCAGTTCTGGTTGCAAGCGAGAACCACAAATTTTGCAATAGTCAGCTTGCGCTGGGTTTAAAGTCAGTAGCTGAGAGAGTTGTGCCTCGGTCATCCGAGGTGCTGTAAATTACGATTCAAATTGGTTTTGATGCAGAGGTGATCAAGGGAAATTTACTGCGACCTACGACGTCTTACTTTGCATAAACTGTGCGAGATGCTAATGCTGAGAGATGGGTGATGCTGTGAGATGGTTGATGCTGCGAGATGGGTGATGCTGTGAGATGCTAGAGCTACGAGATGGGTGATACTGTGAGATGGACGATGTGAGATGGGTGATGCTGTGAGATGGTTGATGCTGCGAGATGGGTGATCCTGTGAGATGCTAGAGCTACGAGATGGGTGATACTGTGAGATGGACGATGTGAGATGGGTGATGCTGTGAGATGGTTGATGCTGCGAGATGGGTGATGCTGTGAGATGCTAGAGCTACGAGATGGGTGATGCTGTGAGATGGACGATGTGAGATGGGTGATGCTATGAGATGGTTGATGCTGCGAGATGGGTGATGCTGTGAGATGCTAGAGCTACGAGATGGGTGATGCTGTGAGATGGACGATGTGAGATGGGTGATGCTGTGATATGGTTGATGCTGCGAGATGGGTGATGCTGTAAGATGCTAGAGCTACGAGATGGGTGATGCTGTGAGATGGACGATGGGAGATGGGTGATGCTATGAGATGGTTGATGCTGCGAGATGGGTGATGCTGTGAGATGCTAGAGCTACGAGATGGGTGATGCTGTGAGATGGACGATGTGAGATAGGTGATGCTGTGAGATGGTTGATGCTGCGAGATGGGTGATGCTGTGAGATGGACGATGTGAAATGGGTGATACTGCGAGATGGTTGATGCTGCGAGATGGGTGATGCTGTGAGATGCTAGAGCTACGAGATGGGTGATGCTGTGAGATGGACGATGTGAGATGGGTGATGCTATGAGATCGTTGATGCTGTGAGATGGGTGATGCTGTGAGATGGACGATGTGAGATGGGTGATGCTGTGATATGGTTGATGCTGCGAGATGGGTGATGCTGTGAGATGGACGATGTGAAATGGGTGATACTGCGAGATGGTTGATGCTGCGAGATGGGTGATGCTGTGAGATGCTAGAGCTACGAGATGGGTGATGCTGTGAGATGGACGATGTGAGATGGGTGATGCTGTGAGATGGACGATGGTGTGAGATGGCTGATGCTGTGAGATGGGTAATGCTGTGACACAACAGCGTAACAATGAATGAAGCTCGTGCTTACAGCTGTACTGTATCTGTACCAATGTACTTGCGTAGCAGTGAAGCCTGGTGTAGGCTCGATCCTCCGTCCGCTTAGTGTGGGACAGCCGTCTTGCTATTCACCAGAAGGGTAATCAAATCACGGAACGGGAAAGATTCGAACCCATGGCAGACTAGTACTAAAATTTGTAGGCAAGTGTGCTTACCATGTCAAAATACCATGGTGGGGATAGTATTTAACCACTACCTGGTCAAAAAAACCATGATGGATGGTATTTACATAAAAAAACCATAGCGAATGGTATTTATCATATCTAAAAACCATGGTGGGTGGTATTTACCAAATAAAAAAAATCATGGTGAATGGTATTTACCATACCAAAAAACCCATGATGGATGGTATTTACCAATACCATGTAAAAAAAAACCATGGATGTATTGATCCCCGCCATATCAAATATTTACATATCAAACTCTATATTCAAAAGCAAATTTACAGCGTTTTACAGAAATATTTACACGATTTAAAATATTTCCGGGATTTACAAAATCAGTTGGAAGAAGTAATTATTCTTTTTATATCATCAGAGAGAGATTTAATTATGTCATTAACGAACTTAGCAAAATGTGAACAGACATCAAAATAAATAAACTCAAAATTGGCTCTAAATTGAATGCTTTGATGAGTCAAAACTGGATCCTAAAATTGGGCAGAATTTATACCTGTAATCAGAAATATATATATATATATATATATATATATATATATATATATATATATATATATATATATATATATATATATATGTCGTGCCGAATAGGCAGAACTTGCGATCTTGGCTTAAATAGCAACGTTCATCTTGCCATATAGGACAAGTGAAAATTTGTGTATGCAATAATTTCGCCAAAATCATTCTGAACCTAACGAAAAAAATATATTTCACTGTGTTTGTTTAGTATTAAATTATTGTAAACAAATCTAAAATATATTTAGTTGGGTTAGGCTAAAATAAATTGTTCTTGTTATAATAAGGTTAGGTAAGTTTTCTAAGATTCTTTTGGAGCAAAATTAAATTTTTTTACATTAACATTAATGAAAATAATATATCTTTAAACTTATAAGAGAAAATTTTAGAAAGGACTTAATTTTAAATGAGTTCTTGCTAATTGACCAGTTTTACATATTCGGTATGACATATATATATATATATATATATATATATATATATATATATATATATATATATATATATATATATATATATATATGCAAAACAACCATGGGGGGGAGTTGAATGATAGCGTTAGGCCTTTCGTGCTGCAATCAACGCATCAGGAGCTTGCAAAGTTGCAGAAAAGAGATCCAAGCAAACACGATCACAGGGAGCTATTTTTGCATTATGTGTATGTGTGTGTGTGTGTGTGTGTGTGTGTGTGTGTGTGTGTGTGTGTGTGTGTGTGTGTGTGTGTGTGTGTGTGTGTGTGAAATTTGCTCTCTACAAAAAATCGGCTAACAATTGATGAACCCGGGTTGAATCCTAGGGCAGGTGGAAACATATAAGATTCTTCACACCTATGGCCTCTGTTCACATAGAATGTATTAAAGAAAGACCTAAGAGAAAGCATAAAAGAGAGAGCGAGAGAGAGAGACACCCATAATGAGGTGTATCTACTTACCATAACCAAGCCATACATCATACAACTGACAGTACATGTATAATACAACAGCTCTTATCTCCCTCTCATATCCGGCTGACGTGTATAACACTCACTGAATAACTCACTGAATAACTTCTATAAATGCGTGAACAAAATTTCCAACCCAGTGCCATCAGTAAGTCGAACAAACGAGTGTAAAAAAAATAGGAGAATCAGATAGTTTGTGTAGCAACGGAAGGGGAATTGAACTCCCTTGTGAATCCCAAGTCTGAATGGAAATAATTGAACACCTGACGCCAAAAACCAGATAGCAGGAGTCTGGACTGGCGAATCCTCTTACTGAAGTAGGATTGGAGAGGCCAAAGCCAGACTAAGGAGAACAGGATGACAGAAGGATTAGACTCCACTGTATAGAATGGAATCATGTCTTGATAAATGAGCAGGGGGACTGTAAGCTGACACTGTAAGCTGACCCTGTATCCTGACACTATGAGCTGACACTGTGCCATCACCACTAACGACCTAGTTATGTCCACCACCACCATACACACCACAGTCTCTCACGGCGATAAAGCGTGCAGAATTGAACGTTCTTGTTCCTGTCTATGGGACCTCGTTGTCAGACGCATCGTACCCTTGTTTTTCATTTGATTTAACGTAAAACATTCGTTAATTAAGAATTATGCAAATTAACCTAACCCAATCTAACCAAGATAAGCTTAACCTAACTCTGTATGATAGTTACACAGTGGGAACACCAGCAGTGTTGCTACACTGTTCTATATGATAGTTACACAGTGGTAACACCAGCAGTGTGTTGCTACACTATTCTCTAACACCAGCAGTGTTGCTACACTATTCTCTATGATAGTTACACAGTGGTAACACCAGCAGTGTTGCTACACTATTCTATATGATAGTTACACAGTGGTAACACCAGCAGGGTTGCTACACTATTCTATATCATAGTTACACAGTGGGAACACCAGCAGTGTTGCTACACTATTCTATATGATAGTTACACAGTGGTAACACCAGCAGTGTTGCTACACTATTCTATATGATAGTTACACAGTGGGAACACCAGCAGTGTTGCTACACTATTCTATATGATAGTTACACAGTGGTAACACCAGCAGTGTTGCTACACTATTCTATATGACAGTTACACAGTGATAACACCAGCAGTGTTGCTACACTATTCTATATGATAGTTACACAGTGGTAACACCAGCAGTGTTGCTACACTATTCTATATCATAGTTACACAGTGGGAACACCAGCAGTGTTGCTACACTATTCTATATGATAGTTACACAGTGGTAACACCAGCAGTGTTGCTACACTATTCTATATGATAGTTACACAGTGGTAACACCAGCAGTGTTGCTACACTATTCTATATGATAGTTACACAGTGGTAACACCAGCAGTGTTGCTACACTATTCTATATGATAGTTACACAGTGGTAACACCAGCAGTGTGTTGCTACACTATTCTATATGATAGTTACACAGTGGTAACACCAGCAGTGTTGCTACACTATTCTATATGATAGTTACACAGTGGTAACACCAGCAGTGTTGCTACACTATTCTATATGATAGTTACACAGTGGTAACACCAGCAGTGTGTTGCTACACTATTCTATATGATAGTTACACAGTGGTAACACCAGCAGTGTTGCTACACTATTCTATATGATAGTTACACAGTGGTAACACCAGCAGTGTTGCTACACTATTCTATATGATAGTTACACAGTGGTAACACCAGCAGTGTGTTGCTACACTATTCTATATGATAGTTACACAGTGGTAACACCAGCAGTGTTGCTACACTATTCTATATGATAGTTACACAGTGGTAACACCAGCAGTGTTGCTACACTATTCTATATGATAGTTACACAGTGGTAACACCAGCAGTGTGTTGTTACACTATTCTATATGATAGTTACACAGTGGTAACACCAGCAGTATTGCTACACTATTCTATATGATAGTTACACAGTGGTAACACCAGCAGTGTTGCTACACTATTCTATATGATAGTTACACAGTGGTAACACCAGCATTGTGTTGCTACACTATTCTATATGATAGTTACACAGTGGTAACACCAGCAGTGTTGCTACACTATTCTATATGATAGTTACACAGTGGTAACACCAGCAGTGTTGCTACACTATTCTATATGATAGTTACACAGTGGGAACACCAGCAGTGTTGCTAAACTATTCTATATGATAGTTACACAGTGGGAACACCAGCAGTGTTGCTACACTAATCTATATGATAGTTACACAGTGGGAACTCCAGCAGTGTGTTGCTACACTATTCTATATGATAGTTACACAGTGGTAACACCAGCAGTGTTGCTACACTATTCTATATTATAGTTACACAGTGGGAACACCAGCAGTGTTGCTACACTAATCTATATGATAGTTACACAGTGGGAACTCCAGCAGTGTGTTGCTACACTAATCTATATGATAGTTACACAGTGGGAACACCAGCAGTGTTGCTACACTAATCTATATGATAGTTACACAGTGGGAACTCCAGCAGTGTGTTGCTACACTAATCTATATGATAGTTACACAGTGGGAACACCAGCAGTGTTGCTACACTATTCTATATCATAGTTACACAGTGGGAACTCCAGCAGTGTGTTGCTACACTAATCTATATGATAGTTACACAGTGGGAACACCAGCAGTGTTGCTACACTATTCTATATGATAGTTACACAGTGGGAACACCAGCAGTGTTGCTACACTATTCTATATGATAGTTACACAGTGGGAACGCCAGCAGTGTGTTGCTACACTAATCTATATGATAGTTACACAGTGGTAACACAAGCAGTGTTGCTACACTATTCTATATGATAGTTACACAGTGGTAACACCAGCAGTGTTGCTACACTATTCTATATGATAGTTACACAGTGGGAACACCAGCAGTGTTGCTACACTATTCTATATGATAGTTACACAGTGGTAACACCAGCAGTGTTGCTACACTATTCTATATGATAGTTACACAGTGGTAACACCAGCAGTGTTGCTACACTATTCTATATGCTAGTTACACAGTGGGAACAGTGCGCTGCTACCCTCCTCAATATGATAGTTATACTGTGGGAACGAAAGCTGAAGGGGATAAAAGGGGTTAAGGGTCAACTGGTTAGTGATAAAGGTGGTGAGAGTGAAGTGTTAGGCGATAAAAGGGAGACGGGGAGAAGAGGCGACAGTGGATGAAGGTGTTGTGATACCTTAATGGAGTCGTAGATAATACTGCCAACATCCCTGCTGGCAGGGGTGTGAGGTCACTGTTGGCAGGGGTGTGAGGTCACTGTTGGCAGGGGTGTGAGGTCACTGCTGGCAGGGGTGTGAGGTCACTGTTGGCAGGGGTGTGAGGTCACTGTTGGCAGGGGTGTGAGGTCACTGCTGGCAGGGGTGTGAGGTCACTGTTGGCAGGGGTGTGAGGTCACTGCTGGCAGGGGTGTGAGGTCACTGCTGGCAGGGGTGTGAGGTCACTGTTGGCAGGGGTGAAATGTCACTCTTGACAGGGGTTTGATGTCACTACTGACAAGGGTGTGAGGTCACTGCTGACAGGAGCGTGAGGTCACTGTTGGCAGGGGTGTGAGGTCACTGTTGTCAGGGGTGAAATGTCACTCTTGACAGGGGTTTGATGTCACTACTGACAGGGGTGTGAGGTCACTGCTGACAGGAGCGTGAGGTCACTGTTGGCAGGGGTGTGAGGTCACTGTTGGCAGGGGTGAAATGTCACTCTTGACAGGGGTTTGATGTCACTACTGACAGGGGTGTGAGGTCACTGCTGACAGGAGCGTGAGGTCACTGCTGGCAGGGGTGTGAGGTCACTGTTGGCAGGGGTGAAATGTCACTCTTGGCAAGGGTTTGATGTCACTACTGACAGGGGTGTGAGGTCACTGCTGGCAGGAGTGTGAGGTCACTGCTGGCAGGGGTGTGAGGTCACTGCTGGCAGGGGTGTGAGGTCACTGCTGGCAGGGGTGTGAGGTCACTGCTGGAAGGGGTGTGATGTCACTTCTGACAGGGGTGTAAAGTCACTGTTGACAGGGGTGTGAGGTGACTTTTGGCAGGGGTGTGACGTCACTGTTGGCAGGGGTGTGAGGTCACTCCTGGCAGGGGTGTGATGTCACTGCTGGCAGGGGTGTGATGTCCCTGTTGGCAGGGGTGTGATGTCACTGCTGGCAGATGTGTGACGTCACTATTGGCAGGGGTGTGATGTCACTGCTGGCAGGTGTGTGACGTCACTGTTGGCAGGGGTGTGATGTCACTGCTGGCAGGTGTGTGACGTCACTGCTGGCAGGTGTGTGACGTCACTGCTGGCAGGGGTGTGATGTCACTGCTGGCAGGTGTGTGACGTCACTGCTGGCAGGTGTGTGACGTCACTGCTGGCAGGTGTGTGACGTCACTGCTGGCAGGGGTGTGACGTCACTGCTGGCAGGTGTGTGACGTCACTGCTGGCAGGTGTGTGACGTCACTGTTGGCAGGGGTGTGATGTCACTGCTGGCCGGTGTGTGACGTCACTGCTGGCAGGGGTGTGATGTCACCGTTGATCACCTACATTCAAGACTGAGGGACTGATCACCTTAAAAATTACCTCTCCAGTTATCATGCCAGTTTTCGACTGAAACAATGCCTGCTGCCCAGGCGGAACGTTTCGACAGTAAAGATACCTAAATGCTGCAAATGTTCACCAACACCTGGGTATTTCTGAGAGACGTTTCGCCCCTTTATTGATTTATATTATACAAACTAAAAGGCTTCCCATTTTGGGGTTTACATAGAGGTGTGTGTGTGCGTGTGTGTGTGCGTGTGTGTGTGTGTGTGTGTGTGCGTGTGTGTGTGTGTGTGTGTGTGTGTGTGTGTGCGCGTGTGTGTGTGTGTGTGTGTGTGTGTGTGTGTGTGTGTGTGTGTGTGTGCGCGTGTGTGTGTGTGTGTGTGTGTGTGTGTGTGTGTGTGTGTGTGTGTGTGTGTGTGTGTGTGTGTGTGTGTGTGTGTGTGTGTGTGTGTGTGTGTGTGTGTGCGTGCGTGTGTGCGTGTGTGCGTGTGTGTGTGTGTGCGTGTGTGTGTGTGTGTGGCATGCAAAGAGTACGTAACCTTTATTCGGCGCATGGACACACCCTCATTTACAGGTTATCTCCCCCAACCAGCGAACCAGGTTGCTAAGAGTTGATGATGGGGCCCCATCGTTCAACTAGTGACCAGGTTCTAGCCAATAAGAAGGTGGGATTGGCAATCGCAGAGGTTATGTGGATACCGCTCTCCTGTCTGCCCTTGTCATTCCCATTCTAGAGCTGGTTGAAGCATGGTCTGCTATCTTGTGGCTTCTATTTCTGCCTTGCTTACCGTGGAGTGCACTATATTTATCACTGTACATAGTGTACATATTGCTGTTCTAAATTGGTGAAGGATAATATAAGTCTAAACTTTTTCTACTGTGTTTATTTGCTCCCATTACACCTGGGATAACAGGCCATTTGAAATCCTAGGTTGTAATATGGGGGCCTGTCCGGGATCTGGAGCTGGACTTAGAGAAACGGTTGAGCTTAGGGTGAAGCTTGTAGCAGGAACATTGTGTAGCTTGCTGTTTCGCTTCGCTTTACAAATTTTGCGTGTCAGTTGCTTATTATCAGCCTTGCTATTGTGTGATCGTTCAGCAGCTCGCTACTAGCTTGTTCAGTGTGCTCGCTTCGCTACGGTCAATCTTGTGTGCAGTCGGCTTTGCTTGTATGCGTATTCTGCAATCGTACTGTGCATAGCTAAGCGTGTTCTGCAAATTAACGTGTTACGTTGGGGTATTCGTACTGTGCATAGCGAATAACTTATGCCACCTAGACGAGTCAGACGCCTGGTGTCGGCATATACTTTGCATAACCTACCTAAATTGTCCCTACAGCGTTGTTGGCAAATTGCTCGTTCCATTGGCATTCCCTATAAACGCACTCTCACAGCTGCGCAACTGCGTTCACTTATTGCTGACAAACTTATTGAAGAAGAGATGGCACATCAAACTCCTCCCTCTACGGGAGCTGGGGCAAAAACTCTTATGTTCTCGCATGAGGAAGATGATACACCTACGGAACAAAATGGTCAGTATGGTGCAGCTGGGTTGTCTCGAGGTGAATCAGCGTCGTTGGCACTTGAGCTGGCAAAAATCACGCTGGAGCAAACTAGGGAACAGAGAGCATTCGCAAGGGAAGAATTTGATAGGGAAAGAGAAAGGAGGCAGTTTTCGCATTCTGTAAACGATTTCAGTTTACAAAAAGCAGTACAGCTTGTTCCCCGCTTCAATGAGGCCGAACCAGAGCAATTTTTCGAAAGCTTCGAAAATCAGGCTCGAGCCTTGAGGTGGCCGGAACAGCACTGGGCAGCGTTGGTTCATACAGCATTATTGGGTAAGGCACAGGAATTTACGTCGGTATTAACTGACGCTGAATTCTCTGATTATCAAGTAGTGAAGACCACAGTGTTGGGAGCATATACATGTATCCCAGCTAAATATCGTAAGACCTTCAAATTGAACAGGCGGCAGCTTGGTCAATCCCTGGTGGACTTTGTGAGACAGCAAACCAAAGCTTTTACCAGCTGGTATAAAGCGAGTGGTGTCTCTAACTTTGAGGAGCTGGTGCAGCTTATTCTGATTGATAACCTGCTGGAGTCTGTGGGACCAGAGGTTCGTGTCTTTCTGCAGGATCGTGACTTAACCACTGCATTGGAGGCGGCCAGGTTGGCTGATACCTTCGAAACGAACCGCTCCTTGTCCGAGCGGTCCCGTCTCTCTTTTCAACAGTCTGGCGTGAGCAGAGATCGACAACATTGGAGAATGAAGTCCCAGCCGGAGGGAGAGCGTCTACGTCATCCAACCAAGTCACCTGGTGAGCCACGCTTCTCAACATATGGTCCCCCTGCGGAGAGGCAAACTACTTATGGAGCATCTCGACAACAATATCCAGAGAGGCACCAGCCAGAACGACACCACTTGCAACGTCATCAGGGAGTAAAGGGCAAGCCTGTCGTCTGCTTCAGGTGTAATAAAGTAGGTCACATCAGTTCCAACTGCCCCCAAAAACCTCAACCCATCGGGAAAATCTCTAATATCCCTAGTAACATGTCCCCTAGAGAAGTAGAAAAAGGTATGGCCCCTTATTATTGCGAAAGTCTTATTTCCCTTCAGGAAAACTCAGAACCAACTAAAGTAAATACCTTTAGAGATACTGGAGCATATTGCTCACTTGTCAGAGAAGGAATATTACCCCTTTCAGAGAATACTTCCTTGAATTCCTCAGTTTTATTGGAAGCCTATGGAGGAGCTATATATTCTGTTCCTTTGCATAAAATTTATGTACAGTGCAAATATTACACTGGGTACTTGATTGTAGGTATCTCAAAAGGATTTCCCATGAAAAATGCCATGTTATTACTGGGTAATAACATTACTACTGTTACTTCGTGTCCTGAACCTATAATGATTAATGCTTCTCCAGTGTTGGCCATAACTCGGGCAACATCCCAAGGGTTGTCTGGGGAGAATGTTGACCTATCCTTGGACGACTCCGATCTCGGAATAGCCACGTTGTTTTATGAGACACACCGGCCGGAGTCTCGTAAATCAAGTGAACAGACCCCGATCAAGCCTTCCTATTCCCAGGTTGCAGGATTGCCAGATGTCTCTGTTTCCATGCCCGAGGGACTGTCCTTCCGGGAGGAACAACGAAAGGACCCTTCTTTAAAATTCGCTTTTCAGGCAGCCATGGGTAAATCCTCTTTGGGTCATCCAGTCAAGTATGAAGTTAAAAATGATTATTTGGTCTGCACTGAGACTGGTAAGGAGATAGAGGGCCGGCAATTATACGACAGGTTAGTGGTTCCAACCAAGTATAGACCTCAGATATTAAATATAGCTCATAATACGTCATTAGGAGGTCACTTAGGAATTACAAAAACCTTGTATAGAATCACAAAAGAATTTTATTGGCCAAAATTAAAGAAAGATGTGAAGAATCATATTAGGTGTTGCCGAGAATGTCAGCAAGTTGGAAAACCTGGACATTCCATTAAACCTGCACCTCTCCAACCCATACCTGCTGATGGAGAACCTTTTGCAGATTTAATTATAGATTGTGTAGGTCCACTACCTAAGTCAAAGTCTGGAAATCAGTATTTATTTACAATTATGGATAAAGTAACCAGATATCCTGAAGCGATCCCAATGCGTAGTATCAATACTAAAGCTATTCTCAAAGCTTTAACAAAATTCATTTCTTGTTTTGGCATTCCTAAAACTATACAAAGTGATCAAGGTACTAACTTCACTGCCAAAGCATTTAGGGAAGTATTAACTAGGTTAGGGATAATTCACAACTTATCCACTGCCTATCATCCTCAGTCCCAAGGCGCCTTGGAAAGATTCCACCAAACATTAAAAACAATGATGAGAAGTTTTTGCATGCACTTTCCGACAGATTGGGATGAATCTCTACCTTTGTTGCTGTTCTCAGTACGAGAGACGGTGCAAGAGTCTACAGGGTATAGTCCGTTTGAGCTGATCTTTGGGCACAATGTACGAGGTCCTCTTCGGGTGCTCAAAGAAGGATGGATGAGAGAAGACGTAAGCTCAGCACTCTACAACCCGTCTTCAAGGTTGCAGGTGGCACGTGAGTTAGCCACGGCTAACCTAAAGACAGCTCAAAGTAAGATGAAACAGAGGTATGACAGAAGTGCACAATTCCGCTCCTTCCATCCAGGAGACAAGGTGTTGGTGCAGGAACCTATACCTGGCCACACCTTGAAAGCTAGATTTACGGGACCTATGCAGATAGTAAGTAGATTATCTGATTTAAATTATGTGGTAGCTCCCATTGATAAGACCTCAAAAACAAAAACTTACCACATTAATCAAATCAAGGCCTTTCATATACCAGATAAAGTCCCAGTAATGACTCTGTCCTCTACCTCTGAGGACGACTCTGACTCTTTGCACTCTATCTCTGAAATTAATACTAAACTTTCAAATTCTGTCCTCCTCAAGGATCCTAGCCCGTTAATGGATGGATTATCTGAAATACAAGCAACAAATTTAACTGAGCTTCTACAGTCATATCCTAATATTTTTTCGGATGTGCCGAAAAAATGTACGTTAGGTTACCATGATGTAGATGTGGGAAAATCTAAACCAATTAAACTCTCCCCCTACAGAGCTAATCCTGAAAAGCAAAGGCTACTTCAGCAGGAAGTAGACTTCTTGTTAGAACATGGTTTAGTGGAGGAGTCATCTAGTCCATGGGCTTCACCGTGCATCCTAGTAAAAAAGGCTGATGGAGGGTTTCGTATGTGCACAGACTACCGTAAAGTGAACGAGGTCACAATCACAGATGCTTACCCTCTTCCTCGTCTGGATGACGTAATTGACTTTGTGGGTAAGGCTACTTTTGTGTCCAAATTAGATCTCCTTAAAGGTTACTATCAGGTACCTTTGACAGATAAGGCGAAGGAAATCTCTGCCTTCGTAATTCCAGGAGGTCATTATCAGTATACAGTTACCCCCTTCGGAATGAAAAATTCCCCCTCTTCATTCCAGAAACTCGTCCATCAGGCTATTAAAGGACTTGAAGGCACGGCAGCATACCTAGATGATATTGTTGTGGTGTCTGATACTTGGGATCAACACCTACTTAGACTTAAAGCTCTGTTTGAGACCTTTAAGAATTCCCAATTAACAGTTAATTTATCTAAATCTTCCTTTGGCCAGGCCACTGTCACTTTTCTAGGCCATGAAGTAGGTAGTGGTAATGTTGCACCTAAACTTGCTAAAGTTCTTTCGATTAAAGATTATCCAGTTCCTCATGATAGGAAATCTCTTCAACGTTTCCTAGGCATGATAGGATTTTACAGAAGATTCTGTAAGAATTTCTCAGATATTGTAGCCCCTCTTACCTCTCTTACCAGTCATAAAGTTCCCTTTAATTGGACGTCAGATTGTAACACTGCTTTTAATAAAGCAAAAAGATTATTGTGCTCTGCACCCATTCTCCTGTCTCCAGACTTCTCCAAACCTTTTTCATTACAGGTTGATGCTTGTGAGTCTGGGGTTGGGGCGGTACTATTACAAATCGGGAACAAGGAGCTGCAGCCAATCGCATACTTTTCAGCTAAGTTCCAGCCACATCAGAGAGCTTACTCTACCATTGAAAAAGAAGCCCTCGCGCTGGTAATGGCTTTGGAGCATTTCGATGTTTATGTGGGCCAGACATCGCAGGTGGTCACAGTCTACAGTGATCACAACCCGTTAGTCTATCTCCAAGCCATGAAGAATCACAACACAAGGCTTATGCGTTGGACGCTCAGGCTGCAGCCCTACAATATAAAAATTAATTATATTGCCGGCAAAGAAAATGTGTTGGCAGACTCTTTGTCAAGAGTCTAGTTTAATATTTTATTTAGGTTAGGATGTATTTGTGGTAACCCCCCTTTCAAGCTCTTTTTTTTATCCCCTGATGTGGGGGTTTTTTTTAGTGAGGGGATACGGGCTACCGTCCGCTTGTATCTTGGACCTATGTTGGCCTATCTGACTGCTGTCTCACTCTGAGTTTAGGGTTTGGCTTTTGGTCACTAGGAAAGCTGAGCTCTATCTAAGAGTTGGATGGTGGAGAGGATAGGCGGTCCCATTATTTTGTGCCATGGCGGCACGGTTACCACTGGGAGGTGGCAGCCTAATCCTGAGCCTTCTCGGGGGTGGGGGTGTGGCATGCAAAGAGTACGTAACCTTTATTCGGCGCATGGACACACCCTCATTTACAGGTTATCTCCCCCAACCAGCGAACCAGGTTGCTAAGAGTTGATGATGGGGCCCCATCGTTCAACTAGTGACCAGGTTCTAGCCAATAAGAAGGTGGGATTGGCAATCGCAGAGGTTATGTGGATACCGCTCTCCTGTCTGCCCTTGTCATTCCCATTCTAGAGCTGGTTGAAGCACGGTCTGCTATCTTGTGGCTTCTATTTCTGCCTTGCTTACCGTGGAGTGCACTATATTTATCACTGTACATAGTGTACATATTGCTGTTCTAAATTGGTGAAGGATAATATAAGTCTAAACTTTTTCTACTGTGTTTATTTGCTCCCATTACACCTGGGATAACAGGCCAATTGAAATCCTAGGTTGTAATAGTGTGTGTGTGTGTGTGTGTGTGTGTGTGTGTGTGTGTGTGTGTGTGTGTGTGTGTGCGTGTGTGTGTGTGTGCGTGTGTGTGTGTGTGTGTGTGTGTCAGTGTGTGTGTGCGTGTGTGTGTGTGTGCGCGTGTGTGTGTGTGTGTGTGTGCGTGTGCGTGTGCGTGTGTGCGTGTGTGTGTACGTGTGTGTGCGCGTGTGTGTGTGTGTGCGTGTGTGTGTGTGTGTGTGCGTGTGCGTGTGTGTGCGTGTGTGTGTGCGCGTGTGTGTGTGCGTGTGTGTGTGTGTGTGTGTGTGTGTGCGTGTGTGTGTGTGTGTGTGTGTGTGTGTGTGTGTGTGTGTGTGTGCGTGTGTGTGTGTGTGTGTGTGTGTGTGTGTGTGCGTGTGTGTGTGTGTGTGTGTGCGTGTGTGCGTGTGTACTCACCTAGTTGTACTCACCTAGTTGAGGTTGCGGGGGTCGAGTCCGAGCTCCTGGCCCCGCCTCTTCACTGATCGCTACTAGGTCACTCTCCCTGAGCCGTGAGCTTTATCATACCTCTGCTTAAAGCTATGTATGGATCCTGCCTCCACTACATCGCTTCCCAAACTATTCCACTTACTGACTACTCTGTGGCTGAAGAAATACTTCCTAACATCCCTGTGATTCATCTGTGTCTTTAGCTTCCAACTGTGTCCCCTTGTTACTGTGTCCAATCTCTGGAACATCCTGTCTTTGTCCACCTTGTCAATTCCTCTCAGTATTTTGTATGTTGTTATCATGTCCCCCCTATCTCTCCTGTCCTCCAGTGTCGTCAGGTTGATTTCCCTTAACCTCTCCTCGTAGGACATACCTCTTAGCTCTGGGACTAGTCTTGTTGCAAACCTTTGCACTTTCTCTAGTTTCTTTACGTGCTTGGCTAGGTGTGGGTTCCAAACTGGTGCCGCATACTCCAATATGGGCCTAACGTATACGGTGTACAGGGTCCTGAACGATTCCTTATTAAGATGTCGGAATGCTGTTCTGAGGTTTGCTAGGCGCCCATATGCTGCAGCAGTTATTTGGTTGATGTGCGCTTCAGGAGATGTGCCTGGTGTTATACTCACCCCAAAATCTTTTTCCTTGAGTGAGGTTTGTAGTCTCTGACCCCCTAGACTGTACTCCGTCTGCGGCCTTCTTTGCCCTTCCCCAATCTTCATGACTTTGCACTTGGTGGGATTGAACTCCAGGAGCCAATTGCTGGACCAGTTCTGCAGCCTGTCCAGATCCCTTTGTAGTTCTGCCTGGTCTTCGATCGAGTGTATTCTTCTCATCAACTTCACGTCATCTGCAAACAGGGACACCTCAGAGTCTATTCCTTCCGTCATGTCGTTCACAAATACCAGAAACAGCACTGGTCCTAGGACTGACCCCTGCGGGACCCCGCTGGTCACAGGTGCCCACTCTGACACCTCGCCACGTACCATGACTCGCTGCTGTCTTCCTGACAAGTATTCCCTGATCCATTGTAGTGCCTTCCCTGTTATCCCTGCTTGGTCCTCCAGTTTTTGCACCAATCTCTTGTGTGGAACTGTGTCAAACGCCTTCTTGCAGTCCAAGAAAATGCAATCCACCCACCCCTCTCTCTCTTGTCTTACTGCTGTCACCATGTCATAGAACTCCAGTAGGTTTGTGACACAGGATTTCCCGTCCCTGAAACCATGCTGGCTGCTGTTGATGAGATCATTCCTTTCTAGGTGTTCCACCACTCTTCTCCTGATAATCTTCTCCATGATTTTGCATACTATACATGTCAGTGACACTGGTCTGTAGTTTAATGCTTCATGTCTGTCTCCTTTTTTAAAGATTGGGACTACATTTGCTGTCTTCCATGCCTCAGGCAATCTCCCTGTTTCGATAGATGTATTGAATATTGTTGTTAGGGGTACACATAGCGCCTCTGCTCCCTCTCTCAATACCCATGGGGAGATGTTATCTGGCCCCATTGCCTTTGAGGTATCTAGCTCACTCAGAAGCCTCTTCACTTCTTCCTCGGTTGTGTGCACTGTGTCCAGCACTTGGTGGTGTGCCCCACCTCTCCGTCTTTCTGGAGTCCCTTCTGTCTCCTCTGTGAACACTTCTTTGAATCTCTTGTTGAGTTCTTCACATACTTCCCGGTCATTTCCTGTTGTCTCTCCTCCTTCCTTCCTTAGCCTGATTACCTGGTCCTTGACTGTTGTTTTCCTCCTGATGTGGCTGTACAACAGTTTCGGGTCAGATTTGGCTTTCGCTGCTATGTCATTTTCATATTGTCTTTGGGCCTCCCTTCTTATCTGTGCATATTCATTTCTGGCTCTACGACTGTTCTCCTTATTCTCCTGGGTCCTTTGCCTTCTATATTTCTTCCATTCCCTAGCACACTTGGTTTTTGCCTCCCTGCACCTTTGGGTAAACCATGGGCTCATCCTGGCTTTTTCATTACTCCTGTTACCCTTGGGTACAAACCTCTCCTCAGCCTCCTTGCATTTTATTGCTACATATTCCATCATCTCATTAACTGGCTTCCCTGCCAGTTCTCTGTCCCACTGAACCCCGTTCAGGTAGTTCCTCATTCCTGTGTAGTCCCCTTTCTTGTAGTTTGGCTTCATTCGTCCTGGCCTTCCTGCTTCTCCCTCCACTTGTAGCTCTACTGTGTATTCGAAGCTTACAACCACATGGTCACTGGCCCCAAGGGGTCTTTCATATGTGATGTCCTCGATATCTGCACTACTGAAGGTGAATACTAAGTCCAGCCTTGCTGGTTCATCCTCTCCTCTCTCTCTTGTAGTGTCCCTTACGTGTTGGTACATGAAGTTCTCCAGTACCACCTCCATCATCTTAGCCCTCCAAGTATCTTGGCCCCCATGTGGGTCCAAGTTCTCCCAATCTATCTCCTTGTGGTTAAAGTCACCCATGATCAGGAGCTTTGCCCTGCATGCATGAGCTCTTCTGGCCACTCTAGCCAGTGTGTCAACCATCGCTCTATTGCTCTCGTCGTACTCTTGCCTTGGCCTCCTGCTGTTCTGTGGTGGGTTATACATCACTGTGTGTGTGTGTGTGTGCGTGTGTGTGTGTGTGCGTGTGTGTGTGTG
>NC_091388.1:10336817-10354317 GCF_038502225.1 Cherax quadricarinatus | reverse complement strand
AAGTGCTCATTACACACTTAAAATATTACTGACAGTGTTGCATGTCACATACAAAAATTCCGGTATCACAGCGTTAAATTCTCCAGGAATGTCTTATAGCGTCATGTGGGTACATCACACCCTATTTTACCCATGAGACGCTCTGGGGAGTCAATGCACATCTGACAAAAGTCCCACGTTAGACAAAAGGTCGCTAAATACAAGGGTTACTCTAGTTTTTTTTTTTAAATATGATTAAGAAACATTAGGTAGCAGTAACTACGTGGGTGTTAGTTGACTGGTGTGGGTGGCATCCTGGGGACAAAATTAATCTAATTTGCCAGAAAGTTCTCCATAACAAGGTGCTCTCTATATAGTAAGTCACTGATGTCAGCTATGGTCTGTATAAGTTGTATCATGTGATGAATGGTTTGAAAAACCGACAAGTTGAAGATTGAGACACTTATGCAACATATGGGAATCTTTATTCAGGAAACGTTTCGCCATACAGTGGCTTCATCAGTCCAATACAAAGTAGAAAGGCGTAAGGAGAGGATGAGTTTGAGGTAATCAGTCCCTCAGCCTGGAGTCGACGTGTTCAGTCCATCAATCTTGTAGATGGACTGAACACATCGACTCCAGGTTGAGGGACTGATTACCTCAAACTCCTCCTCTCCTTACACCTTTCGCCACTGTGTGGCGAAACGTTTCCTGAATAAAGATTCCCATATGTTGCATAAGTGTCTCAATCTTCAAGTTGTATCATGTACTTGTAGAAATATAGATAATTATCATTACAGCTACAGGATGTCTTCTGTTATTTACTTCTCCCTCGCCTACCCACGCTTAAACACTCACTGTAACTAAATGAGAAATAAATCTGATGGGTACTAGGGGTGGTGAATAGCGGACGGTGAGTCAGTTGAGGTTATTCACTGAATGATGCAGTGGCTTCGACCACCTCCATGAATATTGAAGAGATTCAACAGGCAATTTTATTTCGAGGGCTGGAATTACAGATGTGATTTTGGAATGAGAACATTAGACTCGTGGTCTCATTTCCACTACTAAGAGTGAAAATGAGACTAAGACATGAGAAAGAGGCTCCCTTTCCTCATTTCCACCTATAAGAAATGTGATTTAGACATGAGAATAATTATCTTCTTCCTCATTCCTAGGACCGTGTCTGAGGGTCTTGAGGGCACACAAAACTCACAGGCATCGTAAACTGAGGGTCTTGAGGGCACACAAAACTCACAGGCATCGTAAATTGAGGGTCTTGAGGGCACACAAAACTCACAGGCATCGTAAATTGAGGGTCTTGAGGGCACACAAAACTCACAGGCATCGTAAACTGAGGGTCTTGAGGGCACACAAAACTCACAGGCATCGTAAACTGAGGGTCTTGAGAGCACACCAAACTCACAGGCATCGTAAAACTGAGGGTCTTGAGGGCACACCAAACTCACAGGCATCGTAAAACTGAGGGTCTTCAGGGCACACAAAACTCACAGGCATCGTAAACTGAGGGTCTTGAGGGCACACAAAACTCACAGGCATCGTAAACTGAGGGTCTTGAGGGCACACAAAACTCACAGGCATCGTAAAACTGAGGGTCTTGAGGGCACACAAAACTCACAGGCATCGTAAAACTGTCTTAATATTTAATGTGTGTTAACCACGTAAAACCACATTCACCTCTGATCAGGACAGAGTCACACTGACCTCTCTGATCAAAGTGACACTGACCTCTCTGATCAAAGTGACACTGACCTCTCTGATCAAAGTGACACTGACCTCTCTGATCAAAGTGACACTGGCCTCTCTGATCAAAGTGACACTGACCTCTCTGATCAAAGTGACACTGACCTCTCTGATCAAAGTGACACTGACCTCTCTGATCAAAGTGACACTGACCTCTCTGATCAAAGTGACACTGACCTCTCTGATCAAAGTGACACTGGCCTCTCTGATCGAAGTGACACTGGCCTCTCTGATCAAAGTGACACTGACCTCTCTGATGAAAGTGACACTGGCCTCTCTGATCAAAGTGACACTGACCTCTCTGATCAAAGTGACACTGACCTCTCTGATCAAAGTGACACTGACCTCTCTGATCAAAGTGACACTGACCTCTCTGATCAAAGTGACACTGGCCTCTCTGATCAAAGTGACACTGGCCTCTCTGATCAAAGTGACACTGACCTCTCTGATCAAAGTGACACTGGCCTCTCTGATCAAAGTGACACTGACCTCTCTGATCAAAGTGACACTGACCTCTCTGATCAAAGTGACACTGACCTCTCTGATCAAAGTGACACTGGCCTCTCTGATCAAAGTGACACTGGCCTCTCTGATCAAAGTGACACTGACCTCTCTGATCAAAGTGACACTGGCCTCTCTGATCAAAGTGACACTGACCTCTCTGATCAAAGTGACACTGACCTCTCTGATCAAAGTGACACTGACCTCTCTGATCAAAGTGACACTGACCTCTCTGATCAAAGTGACACTGACCTCTCTGATCAAAGTGACACTGGCCTCTCTGATCAAAGTGACACTGGCCTCTCTGATCAAAGTGACACTGACCTCTCTGATCAAAGTGACACTGGCCTCTCTGATCAAAGTGACACTGACCTCTCTGATCAAAGTGACACTGACCTCTCTGATCAAAGTGACACTGACCTCTCTGATCAAAGTGACACTGACCTCTCTGATCAAAGTGACACTGGCCTCTCTGATCAAAGTGACACTGGCCTCTCTGATCAAAGTGACACTGACCTCTCTGATCAAAGTGACACTGGCCTCTCTGATCAAAGTGACACTGACCTCTCTGATCAAAGTGACACTGGCCTCTCTGATCAAAGTGACACTGACCTCTCTGATCAAAGTGACACTGACCTCTCTGATCAAAGTGACACTGACCTCTCTGATCAAAGTGACACTGACCTCTCTGATCAAAGTGACACTGACCTCTCTGATCAAAGTGACACTGACCTCTCTGATCAAAGTGACACTGGCCTCTCTGATCAAAGTGACACTGACCTCTCTGATCAAAGTGACACTGACCTCTCTGATCAAAGTGACACTGACCTCTCTGATCAAAGTGACACTGACCTCTCTGATCAAAGTGACACTGGCCTCTCTGATCAAAGTGAGACTGGCCTCTCTGATCAAAGTGACACTGGCCTCTCTGATCAAAGTGACACTGACCTCTCTGATCAAAGTGACACTGACCTCTCTGATCAAAGTGACACTGGCCTCTCTGATCAAAGTGACACTGGCCTCTCTGATCAAAGTGACACTGGCCTCTCTGATCAAAGTGACACTGGCCTCTCTGATCAAAGTGACACTGGCCTCTCTGATCAAAGTGACACTGACCTCTCTGATCAAAGTGACACTGGCCTCTCTGATCAAAGTGACACTGACCTCTCTGATCAAAGTGACACTGACCTCTCTGATCAAAGTGACACTGGCCTCTCTGATCAAAGTGACACTGACCTCTCTGATCAAAGTGACACTGGCCTCTCTGATCAAAGTGACACTGGCCTCTCTGATCAAAGTGACACTGGCCTCTCTGATCAAAGTGACACTGACCTCTCTGATCAAAGTGACACTGGCCTCTCTGATCAAAGTGACACTGACCTCTCTGATCAAAGTGACACTGACCTCTCTGATCAAAGTGACACTGACCTCTCTGATCAAAGTGACACTGACCTCTCTGATCAAAGTGACACTGACCTCTCTGATCAAAGTGACACTGACCTCTCTGATCAAAGTGACACTGACCTCTCTGATCAAAGTGATACTGACCTCTCTGATCAAAGTGACACTGGCCTCTCTGATCAAAGTGACACTGACCTCTCTGATTAAAGTGACACTGGCCTCTCTGATCAAAGTGACACTGGCCTCTCTGATCAAAGTGACACTGGCCTCTCTGATCAAAGTGACACTAGCCTCTCTGATCAAAGTGACACTGGCCTCTCTGATCAAAGTGACACTGACCTCTCTGATCAAAGTGACACTGACCTCTCTGATCAAAGTGACACTGGTCTCTCTGATCAAAGTGACACTGGCCTCTCTGATCAAAGTGACACTGGCCTCTCTGATCAAAGTGACACTGGCCTCTCTGATCAAAGTGACACTGGCCTCTCTGATCAAAGTGACACTGTCCTCTCTGATCAAAGTGACACTGACCTCTCTGATCAAAGTGACACTGACCTCTCTGATCAAAGTGACACTGGCCTCTCTGATCAAAGTGAGACTGGCCTCTCTGATCAAAGTGACACTGGCCTTTCTGATCAAAGTGACACTGAGCTCTCTGATCAAAGTGACACTGGCCTCTCTGATCAAAGTGACACTGGCCTCTCTGATCAAAGTGACACTGGCCTCTCTGATCAAAGTGACACTGGCCTCTCTGATCAAAGTGACACTGGCCTCTCTGATCAAAGTGACACTGACCTCTCTGATCAAAGTGACACTGACCTCTCTGATCAAAGTGACACTGGCCTCTCTGATCAAAGTGACACTGACCTCTCTGATCAAAGTGACACTGACCTCTCTGATCAAAGTGACACTGGCCTCTCTGATCAAAGTGACACTGACCTCTCTGATCAAAGTGACACTGACCTCTCTGATCAAAGTGACACTGGCCTCTCTGATCAAAGTGACACTGACCTCTCTGATCAAAGTGACACTGGCCTCTCTGATCAAAGTGACACTGACCTCTCTGATCAAAGTGACACTGACCTCTCTGATCAAAGTGACACTGACCTCTCTGATCAAAGTGACACTGGCCTCTCTGATCAAAGTGACACTGGCCTCTCTGATCAAAGTGACACTGGCCTCTCTGATCAAAGTGACACTGACCTCTCTGATCAAAGTGACACTGACCTCTCTGATCAAAGTGACACTGGCCTCTCTGATCAAAGTGACACTGGCCTCTCTGATCAAAGTGACACTGGCCTCTCTGATCAAAGTGACACTGACCTCTCTGATCAAAGTGACACTGGCCTCTCTGATCAAAGTGACACTGACCTCTCTGATCAAAGTGACACTGACCTCTCTGATCAAAGTGACACTGGCCTCTCTGATCAAAGTGACACTGGCCTCTCTGATCAAAGTGACACTGACCTCTCTGATCAAAGTGACACTGACCTCTCTGATCAAAGTGACACTGGCCTCTCTGATCAAAGTGACACTGGCCTCTCTGATCAAAGTGACACTGGCCTCTCTGATCAAAGTGACACTGACCTCTCTGATCAAAGTGACACTGGCCTCTCTGATCAAAGTGACACTGACCTCTCTGATCAAAGTGACACTGACCTCTCTGATCAAAGTGACACTGACCTCTCTGATCAAAGTGACACTGACCTCTCTGATCAAAGTGACACTGACCTCTCTGATCAAAGTGACACTGACCTCTCTGATCAAAGTGACACTGACCTCTCTGATCAAAGTGATACTGACCTCTCTGATCAAAGTGACACTGGCCTCTCTGATCAAAGTGACACTGACCTCTCTGATTAAAGTGACACTGGCCTCTCTGATCAAAGTGACACTGGCCTCTCTGATCAAAGTGACACTGGCCTCTCTGATCAAAGTGACACTGGCCTCTCTGATCAAAGTGACACTGGCCTCTCTGATCAAAGTGACACTGGCCTCTCTGATCAAAGTGACACTGACCTCTCTGATCAAAGTGACACTGACCTCTCTGATCAAAGTGACACTGGCCTCTCTGATCAAAGTGACACTGGCCTCTCTGATCAAAGTGACACTGGCCTCTCTGATCAAAGTGACACTGGCCTCTCTGATCAAAGTGACACTGTCCTCTCTGATCAAAGTGACACTGACCTCTCTGATCAAAGTGACACTGACCTCTCTGATCAAAGTGACACTGGCCTCTCTGATCAAAGTGAGACTGGCCTCTCTGATCAAAGTGACACTGGCCTTTCTGATCAAAGTGACACTGAGCTCTCTGATCAAAGTGACACTGGCCTCTCTGATCAAAGTGACACTGGCCTCTCTGATCAAAGTGACACTGGCCTCTCTGATCAAAGTGACACTGGCCTCTCTGATCAAAGTGACACTGGCCTCTCTGATCATAGTGACACTGGCCTCTCTGATCAAAGTGACACTGACCTCTCTGATCAAAGTGACACTGACCTCTCTGATCAAAGTGACACTGACCTCTCTGATCAAAGTGACACTGGCCTCTCTGATCAAAGTGACACTGACCTCTCTGATCAAAGTGACACTGACCTCTCTGATCAAAGTGACACTGGCCTCTCTGATCAAAGTGACACTGACCTCTCTGATCAAAGTGACACTGACCTCTCTGATCAAAGTGACACTGGCCTCTGATCAAAGTGACACTGACCTCTCTGATCAAAGTGACACTGACCTCTCTGATCAAAGTGACACTGGCCTCTCTGATCAAAGTGACACTGACCTCTCTGATCAAAGTGGCACTGGCCTCTCTGATCAAAGTGACACTGGCCTCTCTGATCAAAGTGACACTGACCTCTCTGATCAAAGTGACACTGACCTCTCTGATCAAAGTGACACTGACCTCTCTGATCAAAGTGACACTGGCCTCTCTGATCAAAGTGACACTGACCTCTCTGATCAAAGTGACACTGGCCTCTCTGATCAAAGTGACACTGGCCTCTGATCAGGAGATATTTTCTCCATCAGTTTTATGAAACACAATATACTGAATTGAGACGAAATTTTTTTTTAATAAAACGCATCAGCACTTAAAGCTGTATTCGTCAGCTGTTGCACAGAACCCAACACACACATATAGAAGAGGCGGGGCCAGGAGCTATGAATCGACCCCTGCAACCACAATTAGGCGAGTACAGCAACAAGGTGTCACAAATGGAAGTTGAAGACTCAGATGAGTCATAGTGATGTTAGGAAGTATTTCTTCAGTCATAGAGTTGTCAGCAAGTGGAACAATCTGGAGAGTGATGTAGTGGAGGCAGGATCCATACGTAGCTTTAAGAAGAGGTATGATAAAGCACACGGAGCAGGAAGAGTGTAAACCTAATAGCGACCAGCAAAGAGGCTGAATCAGGAGCTGTGATTCGACTCCTGCAACCATAAATAGGTGAGTACACACACACACAGTTCGTGGTTCTGTTAAACTCTATGCCAATATGCAAATCAGCTGCATGAATACATTACAAGGGAATGAAGCTCTCTACATTCATTTTCTACAGCCGTCAAGGGCTCTTGATCCAAGGAATTGGAACTAATCTTTCCTTTTCAGTATCAAACGTTCTTCTCAGTCACCCAAGCGGCCTATAAATATAAAAAAAAATAGAATCAGGTGACTGATCACCCAGGCTGTTATGGATATGTGTGTGATGAATGGTTTGAAAAACCGACAAGTTGAAGATTGAGACACTTATGCAGCATATGGGAATCTTTATTCAGGAAACGTTTCGCCACACAGTGGCTTCATCAGTCCAATACAAAGAGGAAGGCGTAAGGAGAGGAGGAGAATGATTACCTCATTCTCCTCCTCTCCTTACGCCTTCCTCTTTGTATTGGACTGATGAAGCCACTGTGTGGCGAAACGTTTCCTGAATAAGATTCCCATATGCTGCATAAGTGTCTCAATCTTCAACTTGTTATGGATATGTGGACCAGCGGACCACCAGCAACAACAACCTGGTTGACCAGATAAGCCTGGTCCAGGACCACCAGCAGTAATAACCTGGTTGACCAGACAAGCCTGGTCCAGGACCACCAGCAGTAACAACCTGGTTGACCAGACAAGCGTGGTCCAAGAACACCACCAGCAACAACCTGGTTGACCAGACAAGCACTGGTTCAAGACCACCAGCAACAACAACCTGGGTGACCAGACAAGCAAGTATTCATTATACATAAAGACAGAAACAAAGAAGGTTAACTGGTCCGTATATTTCGACCCTTCTGGGACCCTCTTCGGCAGATGAAGAGGGTCCCAGAAGGGGGTCGAAATACACAGATCAATCAAACTGTGTTTCCGTCTCCACGTGAAATATTACTGAACAATGACTCACGAAATCGTAATGACACGATTACAAACGAACCATACCACGGGCGGGGCTTGAACCCGCGGTCAGAGAGTCTCAAAACTCCAGACCGTCGCGTTAGCCACTGGACCAGCTAGCCACAATAACATTCATCCAACTAGGTATATTTCTACACCATAGGAAGGTTAGCATAGGCCACCACTGTGACCACAAATTCGTCTCTTAAAAAACTTACATTTGTGGTCACAGTGGTGGCCTATGCTAACCTTCCTATGGTGTAGAAATATACCTAGTTGGATGAATCTTATTGTAGCTAGCTGGTCTAGTGGCTAACACGACGGGCTGGAGTTTTGAGACTCTATGACCGTGAGGGTTCAATCCCGCCCGTGGTATGGTTTGTTTGCAATCGTGTCATTACGATTTCTTGAGTCATGTTGACGGCAGTGAAGGGACTTGAGCTAGAGTTCGTCACTGCCACGCTAGCTGGAGATTCGTCTGTAAAAACTTGCATTTGTAGTCACAGTGGTGGCCTATGCTAACCTTCCTATGGTGTAGAAATATACCTAGTTGGATGAATCTTATTGTGGCTAGCTGGTCTAGTGGCTAACGCGACGGTCTGGAATTTTTGTGACTCTCTTACCGTGGGTTCTATCCCCGCCCGTGGTATGGTTTATTACTGAACAATGACAGGTGATTATTACACCTTAGTTACCCATACATCATGAAGTTAAAGTTAAAACTAACCAAAATTTTTGACCGGACTTCCGGGGCGGCTTATATGATGGGATTTTTTATTTTTTTTAATAAGAATATTCAACTGAGAAAATTTCGACTCTTTAACATAGGTTCAAAATGTAATTCTTTTTCAGTGTAAAAAATTAGGAAATTTGGCGAAACGTAGCGAAACGTGGCGAAACGTGGCGAAACTTGGTAAACCGTGGCAAAACTTAGCAAACCGTGGCGAAACGTGGCGAAACTTGACAAACCGTGGCGAAACTTGGCAAACCGTGGCGAAACGTGGCGAAACTTGGCAAACCGTGGCGAAACTTGGCGAAACGTGGCGAGCAACTAAGCCAGTTAACTGAAACAGGTACGAAACATCTGAACATCTCTCCCTCAGTAAGGTATCTTCTAAGAGTGACTGATAGATATAGTTTAATGACTGTTAGAAGTAGTTTAATGACTGATGTAGTTTAATGACTGATATATGTAGTTTAATGACTGTTAGAAGTAGTTTAATGACTGATGTAGTTTAATGACTGATATATGTAGTTTAATGACTGATAGAAGTAGTTTAATGACTGATAGATGTAGTAAAATGACTGATATATGTAGTTTAATGACTGATAGATGTAGTTTAATGACTGATGTATGTAGTTTAATGACCGATATATGTAGTTTAATGACTGATATATGTAGTTTAATGACTGACAGATGTAGTTTAATGACTAATATATGTAGTTTGACAGATATATGTAGTTTAATGACTGATATATGTAGTTTAATGACAGATATATGTAGTTTAATGACAGATATATGTAGTTTAATGACTGATATATGTAGTTTAATGACTGATAGATGTAGTTTAATGACAGATATATGTAGTTTAATGACTGATATATGTAGTTTAATGACAGATATATGTAGTTTAATGACTGATATATGTAGTTTAATGACTGATAGATGTAGTTTAATGACAGATATATGTAGTTTAATGACTGATATATGTAGTTTAATGACAGATATATGTAGTTTAATGACTGATAGATGTAGTTTAATGACAGATATATGTAGTTTAATGACTGATATATGTAGTTTAATGACTGATATATGTAGTTTAATGACTGATATATGTAGTTTAATGACTGATAGATGTAGTTTAATGACTGATATATGTAGTTTAATGACTGATATATGTAGTTTAATGACTGATAGATGTAGTTTAACAAGTCACTGGTAGATGTAGTAAGGGAGAGTGCCAGAGAGAGCAAAATGCCTGAGAGTTATGTAGAGTGCCACATAGTGATGTAGATTGCCACATAGTGGTACAGAGTGCCACATAGTGATGTAGAGTGCCACATAGTGGTACAGAGTGCCACATAGTGATGTAGATTGCCACATAGTGGTACAGAGTGCCACATAGTGATGTAGATTGCCACAGAGTGGTACAGAGTGCCACATAGTGATGTAGAGTGCCACATAGTGATGTAGTTTGCCACAGAGTGATGTAGATTGCCACAGAGTGGTACAGAGTGCCACAGAGTGATGTAGAGTGCCACATAGTTATATAGAGTGCCGCAGAGTGATGTAGAGTGCCACAGAGTGGTACAGAGTGCCACATAGTGATGTAGAGTGCCACATAGTTATATAGAGTGCCGCAGAGTGATGTAGAGTGCCACAGAGTGGTAGAGAGTGTTACAAGGTGACGTAGAGTGCCACAGAAGAGAGAGAGAGAGAGGGAGGCATGATAGTAACATGATGGAGAGAGTGAAGGCTATAAATGACACGGCAGATAATGACGTAGATATTGAAGAGGGGACGAGAGAGAGAGAGAGAGAGGAGACAGAGAAGGAGAAAGAGAGAGGAGACAGAGAAGGAGAGAGGGAGAGGGAGAGAATAAAAGCAGAGGATCTCAATAGAAAGTGAAGCGGAAAATGTGAATGAAGAGGAAAATAAATATGGAAGCAGGGCAGAGAAGAAGAAAAGGACGAAAGGGGAGAAAGGAAGAAAAAGTGAGCAAGGAACAGAGGGAATGGTAGAGAGAGGCGATAACTGGAAAGGTAAGAATTTACAATAAAGCAAGTGAAAGAGAAATAGAGAGGTGTCAAGTCTTAATAAACTGGAAATAACAATCAAAAAGATTATTATCAGATTATTATTATTATCAGATTATTTAATTATTATTAAAATAATCTGAAGAACCCTTAGCTAATGGGGATTATACAGCGCCTGGGTAATGGAAGGAAATCAGGTTTGATCCAAGGGAAGTCAGTTTCGTACAAAGATGTGTACTGAGATGTGTCAGTGTATATACACTGAGATGTGTCAGTGTATATACACTGAGATGTGTCAGTGTATATACACTGAGATGTGTCAGTGTATATACACTGAGATGTGTCAGTGTATATACACTGAGATGTGTCAGTGTATATACACTGAGATGTGTCAGTGTATATACACTGAGATGTGTCAGTGTATATACACTGAGATGTGTCAGCGTATATACACTGAGATGTGTCAGCGTATATACACTGAGATGTGTCAGCGTATATACACTGAGATGTGTCAGCGTATATACACTGAGATGTGTCAGCGTATATACACTGAGATGTGTCAGCGTATATACACTGAGATGTGTCAGCGTATATACACTGAGATGTGTCAGTGTATATACACTGAGATGTGTCAGTGTATATACACTGAGATGTGTCAGTGTATATACACTGAGATGTGTCAGTGTATATACACTGAGATGTGTCAGTGTATATACACTGAGATGTGTCAGTGTATATACACTGAGATGTGTCAGTGTATATACACTGAGATGTGTCAGTGTATATACACTGAGATGTGTCAGTGTATATACACTGAGATGTGTCAGTGTATATACACTGAGATGTGTCAGTGTATATACACTGAGATGTGTCAGTGTATATACACTGAGATGTGTCAGTGTATATACACTGAGATGTGTCAGTGTATATACACTGAGATGTGTCAGTGTATATACACTGAGATGTGTCAGTGTATATACACTGAGATGTGTCAGTGTATATACACTGAGATGTGTCAGTGTATATACACTGAGATGTGTCAGTGTATATACACTGAGATGTGTCAGTGTATATACACTGAGATGTGTCAGTGTATATACACTGAGATGTGTCAGTGTATATACACTGAGATGTGTCAGTGTATATACACTGAGATGTGTCAGTGTATATACACTGAGATGTGTCAGTGTATATTCACTGAGATGTGTCAGTGTACATACACTGAGATGTGTCAGCGTATATACACTGAGATGTGTCAGTGTATATACACTGAGATGTGTCAGTGCATATACACTGAGATGTGTCAGAGCATATACACTGAGATGTGTCAGTGCATATACACTGAGATGTTTCAGTGTATATACACTGAGATGTGTCAGTGTACATACACTGAGATGTGTCAGCGTATATACACTGAGATGTGTCAGTGTATATACACTGAGATTTGTCAGTGTATATACACTGAGATGTGTCAGTGTATATACACTGAGATTTGTCAGTGTATATACACTGATATATGTGTATCTCTCAGTGTGTATATGTATATACATTGTAAAGTATCTCTTACTGTATATATATATATATATATATATATATATATATATATATATATATATATATATATATATATATATTATTTTTTTTTTTTATTATCACACCGGCCGATTCCCACCAAGGCAGGGTGGCCCGAAAAAGAAAAACTTTCACCATCATTCACTCCATCACTGTCTTGCCAGAAGGGTGCTTTACACTACAGTTTTTAAACTGCAACATTAACACCCCTCCTTCAGAGTGCAGGCACTGTACTTCCCATCTCCAGAACTCAAGTCCGGCCTGCCGGTTTCCCTGAATCCCTTCATAAATGTTACTTTGCTCACACTCCAACAGCACGTCAAGTATTAAAAACCATTTGTCTCCATTCACTCCTATCAAACACGCTCACGCATGCCTGCTGGAAGTCCAAGCCCCTCGCACACAAAACCTCCTTTACCCCCTCCCTCCAACCCTTCCTAGGCCGACCCCTACCCCGCCTTCCTTCCACTACAGACTGATACACTCTTGAAGTCATTCTGTTTCGCTCCATTCTCTCTACATGTCCGAACCACCTCAACAACCCTTCCTCAGCCCTCTGGACAACAGTTTTGGTAATCCCGCACCTCCTCCTAACTTCCAAACTACGAATTCTCTGCATTATATTCACACCACACATTGCCCTCAGACATGACATCTCCACTGCCTCCAGCCTTCTCCTCGCTGCAACATTCATCACCCACGCTTCACACCCATATAAGAGCGTTGGTAAAACTATACTCTCATACATTCCCCTCTTTGCCTCCAAGGACAAAGTTCTTTGTCTCCACAGACTCCTAAGTGCACCACTCACTCTTTTTCCCTCATCAATTCTATGATTCACCTCATCTTTCATAGACCCATCCGCTGACACGTCCACTCCCAAATATCTGAATACGTTCACCTCCTCCATACTCTCTCCCTCCAATCTGATATTCAATCTTTCATCACCTAATCTTTTTGTTATCCTCATAACCTTACTCTTTCCTGTATTCACCTTTAATTTTCTTCTTTTGCACACCCTACCAAATTCATCCACCAATCTCTGCAACCTCTCTTCAGAATCTCCCAAGAGCACAGTGTCATCAGCAAAGAGCAGCTGTGACAACTCCCACTTTGTGTGTGATTCTTTATCTTTTAACTCCACGCCTCTTGCCAAGACCCTCGCATTTACTTCTCTTACAACCCCATCTATAAATATATTAAACAACCACGGTGACATCACACATCCTTGTCTAAGGCCTACTTTTACTGGGAAAAAATTTCCCTCTTTCCTACATACTCTAACTTGAGCCTCACTATCCTCGTAAAAACTCTTCACTGCTTTCAGTAACCTACCTCCTACACCATACACTTGCAACATCTGCCACATTGCCCCCCTATCCACCCTGTCATACGCCTTTTCCAAATCCATAAATGCCACAAAGACCTCTTTAGCCTTATCTAAATACTGTTCACTTATATGTTTCACTGTAAACACCTGGTCCACACACCCCCTACCTTTCCTAAAGCCTCCTTGTTCATCTGCTATCCTATTCTCCGTCTTACTCTTAATTCTTTCAATTATAACTCTACCATACACTTTACCAGGTACACTCAACAGACTTATCCCCCTATAATTTTTGCACTCTCTTTTATCCCCTTTGCCTTTATACAAAGGAACTATGCATGCTCTCTGCCAATCCCTAGGTACCTTACCCTCTTCCATACATTTATTAAATAATTGCACCAACCACTCCAAAACTATATCCCCACCTGCTTTTAACATTTCTATCTTTATCCCATCAATCCCGGCTGCCTTACCCCCTTTCATTTTACCTACTGCCTCACGAACTTCCCCCACACTCACAACTGGCTCTTCCTCACTCCTACAAGATGTTATTCCTCCTTGCCCTATACACGAAATCACAGCTTCCCTATCTTCATCAACATTTAACAATTCCTCAAAATATTCCTTCCATCTTCCCAATACCTCTAACTCTCCATTTAATAACTCTCCTCTCCTATTTTTAACTGACAAATCAATTTGTTCTCTAGGCTTTCTTAACTTGTTAATCTCACTCCAAAACTTTTTCTTATTTTCAACAAAATTTGTTGATAACATCTCACCCACTCTCTCATTTGCTCTCTTTTTACATTGCTTCACCACTCTCTTAACCTCTCTCTTTTTCTCCATATACTCTTCCCTCCTTGCATCACTTCTACTTTGTAAAAACTTCTCATATGCTAACTTTTTCTCCCTTACTACTCTCTTTACATCATCATTCCACCAATCGCTCCTCTTCCCTCCTGCACCCACTTTCCTGTAACCACAAACTTCTGCTGAACACTCTAACACTACATTTTTAAACCTACCCCATACCTCTTCGACCCCATTGCCTATGCTCTCATTAGCCCATCTATCCTCCAATAGCTGTTTATATCTTACCCTAACTGCCTCCTCTTTTAGTTTATAAACCTTCACCTCTCTCTTCCCTGATGCTTCTATTCTCCTTGTATCCCATCTACCTTTTACTCTCAGTGTAGCTACAACTAGAAAGTGATCTGATATATCTGTGGCCCCTCTATAAACATGTACATCCTGAAGTCTACTCAACAGTCTTTTATCTACCAATACATAATCCAACAAACTACTGTCATTTCGCCCTACATCATATCGTGTATACTTATTTATCCTCTTTTTCTTAAAATATGTATTACCTATAACTAAACCCCTTTCTATACAAAGTTCAATCAAAGGGCTCCCATTATCATTTACACCTGGCACCCCAAACTTACCTACCACACCCTCTCTAAAAGTTTCTCCTACTTTAGCATTCAAGTCCCCTACCACAATTACTCTCTCACTTGGTTCAAAGGCTCCTATACATTCACTTAACATCTCCCAAAATCTCTCTCTCTCCTCTGCATTCCTCTCTTCTCCAGGTGCATACACGCTTATTATGACCCACTTCTCGCATCCAACCTTTACTTTAATCCACATAATTCTTGAATTTACACATTCATATTCTCTTTTCTCCTTCCATAACTGATCATTTAACATTACTGCTACCCCTTCCTTTGCTCTAACTCTCTCAGATACTCCAGATTTAATCCCATTTATTTCCCCCCACCGAAACTCTCCTACCCCCTTCAGCTTTGTTTCGCTTAGGGCCAGGACATCCAACTTCTTTTCATTCATATATATATATACAGACACATGAATCTCCCAATATATACACACCGAGAGGTGTGTATCACACGTATATAAAGAGTTGTGCATATATAAATATATGAGAAAGAGAGAGAGAGAGAGAGAGAGAGAGAGAGAGAGAGAGAGAGAGAGAGAGAGAGAGAGAGAGAGAGAGAGAGAGAGAGAGAGAGAGAGAGAAATACGAGTTTGGTGCTGTACAAGTGTAACTGCAGTATTAATGACTCTCCTGTAGCAGATAGATTTCAAACCCAATTAACAAACCAACCACTGACACTAGTGTAGTCTTTTAAAACCCCCTCCCCCCTACCCAAAAAAAAAAAACACGTTCCAATAATATTTCTTTCCGTCAGTGTTTACACACAAGATTTCAACACTTCCTTTGTGTTTGTGTTCCTATTTCCTTAATTGGAAATATTTCTGCGAGAGAAATATTTTTTGTGTATCCTCATCCCTACGTCAGTTTGATTTCCATTCGTTTCCAGCCCCTTTATTTCTCCCTTCGCGTTTGTTTTTCTCAGTGTTTTTGTCCGGTTTTGTCTGATCCACCGTTTTTTGTGTCCACTTCTGTTTTTTTTACGAATTTTTATTTTCTGAAGCGATTTTGACACTTCCTGTTTGTTTCTAGTTAAGAAGGAATCACAACACATACACAAATAATAAATATATATTATTTATTATTTGTGCAGTTTAAAAACTGTAGTGTAAAGCACCCTTCTGGCAAGACAGTGATGGAGTGAATGATGGTGAAAGTTTTTCTTTTTCGGGCCACCCTGCCTTGGTGGGAATCGGCCAGTGTAATAATAATATATATATATATATATATATATATATATATATATATATATATATATATATATATATATATATATATATATATATATATATATATATATGTCGTGCCGAATAGGCAGAACTTGCCATCTTGGCTTAAATATCAACGTTCATCTTGCCATATAGGACAAGTAAAAATTTGTGTATGCAATAATTTCGCCAAAATCATTCTGAACCTAACGAAAAAAATATATTTAACTGTGTTTATTTAGTATTAAATTATTGTAAACAAATCTAAAATATATTTAGTTGGGTTAGGCTAAAATAAATTGTTCTTGTTATAATAAGGTTAGGTAAGTTTTCTAAGATTCTTTTGGATCAAAATTAAAAATGTTTACATCAACATTAATGAAAAAAATATATCTTTAAACGTATAAGAGAAATTTTAGAAAGGACTTAATTTTAAATGAGTTCTAGCTAACTGACCAGTTTTACATATTCGGCACGACATATATATATATATAAATATATATATGTATATATATATATATATATATATATATATATATATATATATATATATATATATATATATTCAACGAGCATCAGAACACGTGTATTGATTTTGCAATTATCTTTTCATAGCAATTACTACGGTGGCAGATGTTATATTGACCACGAGGAAACTGCTCTGTGTTATGGTAGTGGTGTGGTGTTGGTGGTAGTGTGATGTGGTGGTGGTGGTGGTGTGGTGGTGGTAGTGGTGTGGTGGTAGTGGTGGTGTGGTGGTGGTGGTGGTAGTGGTGTGGTGGTAGTGGTGGTGTGGTGGTGTGGTGGTGTGGTGGTGGTGGTGGTAGTGTTGTGGTGGTGGTGTGGTGGTGGTAGTGGTGTGGTGGTGGTGGTGGTGTGGTGGTGGTGGTAGTGTAGTGGTGGTGGTGGTGTGGTGGTGGTAGTGGTGTGGTGGTGGTGGTGGTGGTGGTAGTGTAGTGGTGGTAGTAGTAGTGTAGTGGTTGTGGTGGTGTGGTGGTAGTAGTAGTGTAGTGGTTGTGGTGGTGTGGTGGTAGTAGTAGTGTAGTGGTTGTGGTGGTGTGGTGGTAGTAGTAGTGTAGTGGTTGTGGTGGTGTGGTGGTAGTAGTAGTGTAGTGGTTGTGGTGAGTGTAGTGGTGGTGTGGTGGTAGTTGTGG